>NC_056747.1:1361220923-1361476772 GCF_019279795.1 Protopterus annectens
CTGTAGTTAATAATGTACCCTGCACTGTAGTTAATAATGTACCCTGTACTGTAGTTTAATAATGTACCCTGTACTGTAGTTAATAATGTACCCTGTACTGTAGTTAACAATGTACCCTGCACTGTAGTTAATAATGTACCCTGTACTGTAGTTAATAATGTACCCTGTACTGTAGTTAATAATGTACCCTGTACTGTAGTTTAATAATGTACCCTGTACTGTAGTTAATAATGTACCCTGTACTGTAGTTAATAATGTACCCTGTACTGTAGGTAACAATGTACCCTGTACTGTAGTTAATAATGTACCCTGTACTGTAGTTAATAATGTACCCTGTACTGTAGTTAATAATGTACCCTGTACTGTAGTTAATAATGTACCCTGTACTGTAGTTAATAATGTACCCTGTACTGTTGTTAATAATGCACCTGTATTGTTATTTAATAATGTACCCTGTGCTGTAGTTAATAATGTACCCTGTACTGTAGTTAATAATGTACCCTGTACTGTAGTTAAATAATGTACCCTGTATTGTAGTTAATAATGTACCCTGTACTGTAGTTAATTATGTACCCTGTACTGTAGTTAATTATGTACCCTGTACTATAGTTAATAATGTACCCTGCACTGTAGTTAATAATGTACCCTGTACTGTAGTTAAATAATGTACCCTGTACTGTAGTTTAATATGTACCCTGTACTGTAGTTAATAATGTACCCTGTACTGTAGGTTAATAATGTACCCTGTAGTGTAGCTTAATAATGTACCCTGTACTGTAGTTAATAATGTACCCTGTACTGTAGTTAACAATGTACCCTGTACTGTAGTTTAATAATGTACCCTGTAGTGTAGCTTAATAATGTACCCTGTACTGTAGTTAATAATGTACCCTGTACTGTAGTTAACAATGTACCCTGCACTGTAGTTTCATAATGTATCCTGTACTGTAGTTAAATAATGTACCCTGTACTGTAGTTAATTATGTACCCTGTACTGTAGTTAATAATGTACCCTGTATTGTAGTTAAAAATGTACCCTGTACTGTAGTTAATAATGTACCCTGTACTGTAGTTAACAATGTACCCTGCACTGTAGTTTCATAATGTATCCTGTACTGTAGTTAATAATGTACCCTGTACTGTAGTTAATAATGTACCCTGTATTGTAGTTAAAAAATGTACCCTGTACTGTAGTTAATAATGTACCCTGTACTGTAGTTAATAATGTACCCTGTACTGTAGTTAAATAATGTACCCTGTACTGTAGTTAATAATGTACCCTGTACTGTAGTTAATTATGTACCCTGTATTGTAGTTAATAATGTACCCTGTACTGTAGTTAATAATGTACCCTGTACTGTAGTTAAATAATGTACCCTGTACTGTAGTTAATTATGTACCCTGTATTGTAGTTAATTATGTACCCTGTACTATAGTTAATAATGTACCCTGTACTGTAGTTAATAATGTACCCTGTACTGTAGTTAATTATGTACCCTGTACTGTAGTTAATAATGTACCCTGTACTGTAGTTAATAATGTACCCTGTACTGTATTTAAATAATGTACCCTGTACTGTAGTTTAATATGTAGCCGGTACTGTAGTTAATAATGTCCCCTGCACGTAGTTTAATAATGTACCCTGTGGTGTAGCTTAATAATTTACCCTGTACTGTAGTTAATAATGAACCCTGTACTGTAGTTTAATAATGTACCCTGTAGTGTAACTTAATAATGTACTCTGTACTGTAGTTAATAATGTACCCTGTTCTGTAGTTAATAATGTACCCTGCACTGTAGTTAATAATGTACCCTATGCTGTAGTTAATAATGTACCCTGCACTGTAGTTAATAATGTACCCTGTGCTGTAGGTTAATAATGTACCCTGCACTGTAGTTAATAATGTACCCTGTACTGTAGGTTAATAATGTACCCTGCAATGTAGTTAATAATGTACCCAGTGCTGTAGGTTAATAATGTACCCTGTACTATAGTTAATAATGTACCCTGCACTGTAGTTAATAATTTACCCTAAGCTGTAGTTAATAATGTACCCTGCACTGTAGTTAATAATGTACCCTGTGCTGTAGGTTAATAATGTACCCTGCACTGTAGTTAATAATGTACCCTGTGCTGTAGGTTAATAATGTACCCTGTATTATAGTTAATAATGTCCCCTGCACTGTAGTTAATAATGTACCCTGTATTGTAGTTAAATAATGTACCCTGTACTGTAGTTAATTATGTACCCTGTATTGTAGTCAATTATGTACCCTGTACTATAGTTAATAATATACCCTGTAATGTAGTTAAATAATGTCCCCTGTACTGTAGTTTAATAATGTACCCTGTAGTGTAGCTTAATAATGTACCCTTTACTGTAGTTAATAATGTACCCTGTACTGTTAACAGTGTACCCTGTACTGTAGTTTAATAAAGTACCCTGTAGTGTAGCTTAATAATGTACCCTGTATGGTAGTTAATAATGTACCCTGTACTGTAGTTAACAATGTACCCTGCACTGTAGTTTCATAATGTATTCTGTACTGTACTTAATTATTTTCCCTGTACTATAGTTAATAATTTATACTGTATTTACTGTAGTTTATTAGTGTACCCTGTAATGTAGTTAATAATGTACTCTGCACTGTAGTTAATAATGTACCCTGTACTGTAGTTTAATAATGTACCCTGTACTGTAGTTAATAATGTACCCTGTACTGTAGTTAACAATGTACCCTGCACTGTAGTTTCATAATGTATCCTGTACTGTAGTTAAATAATGTACCCTGTACTGTAGTTAATTATGTACCCTGTACTGTAGTTAATTATGTACCCTGTATTGTAGTTAATAATGTACCCTGTACTGTAGTTAATAATGTACCCTGTACTGTAGTTAAATAATGTACACTGTACTATAGTTAATAATGTACCATGTACTGTAGTTAATTATGTACCCTGTATTGTAGTTAATTATGTACCCTGTACTATAGTTAATAATGTACCCTGTACTGTAGTTAATAATGTACCCTGTACTGTAGTTAATTATGTACCTTGTACTATAGTTAGTAATGTACCTTGAACTGTAGTTAATAATGTACCCTGTACTGTAGTTAATAATGTACCCTGTACTGTAGTTAATAATGTACCATGTACTGTAGTTGATTATGTACCCTGTATTGTAGTTAATTATGTACCCTGTACTGTAGTTAACAATGTGCCCTGTCCTGTAGTTAAAAAATATACCCTGTACTATAGTTAATAATGTACCATGTACTGTAGTTAATTATGTACCCTGTATTGTAGTTAATTATGTACCCTGTACTATAGTTAATAATGTATCCTATACTGTAGTTAATAAGGTTCCCTGTACTGTAGTTAATTATGTACCCTGTATTATAGTTAATAATGTACCCTGTACTGTAGTTAAATAATGTACCCTGTACTGTAGTTTCATAATGTATCCTGTACTGTAGTTAAATAATGTACCCTGTACTGTAGTTAACAATGGACCCTGCACTGTAGTTTCATAATGTATCCTGTACTGTAGTTAAATAATGTACCCTGTACTGTAGTTAATTTTGTACCCTGTACTGTAGTTAAAAAATGTATCCTGTACTGTAGTCAATTATGTACCCTGTATTGTAGTTAATTATGTACCCTGTACTATAGTTAATAATGTACCCTGTACTGTAGTTAATAATTTACCCTGTACTGTAGTTAAATAATGTACCCTGTACTGTAGTTTAATATGTACCATGTACTATAGTTAATAATGTACCCTGTACTGTAGTTAAATTATGTACCCTGTACTGTACTTAATGTACCCTGTACTGTAGTTAATTATGTACTCTGTACTATATTTAATAATGTACCCTGTATGTAGTTAAATAATGTACCCTGTACTGTAGTTTAATATGTACCCTGTACTGTAGTTAACAATGTATCCTGCACTGTAATTTCATAATGTATTCTGTACTGTAATTAATTATTTTCCCTGTACTATAGTTAATAATTTATACTGTATTTACTAAAGTTTATTAGTGTACCATGTAATGTAGTTATTTATGTACCCTGCACTGTAGTTAATAGTGTACCCTGTACTGTAGTTTAATAATGTACCCTGTACTGTAGTTAACAATGTACCCTGTACTGTAGTTAATTATGTACCCTGTACTGTAGTTAATTATGTACCCTGTACTATAGTTAATAATGTACCCTGTACTGTAGTTAATAATGTACCCTGTACTGTAGTTAATAATGTACCCTGTACTGTAGTTAATAATGTACCCTGTACTGTAGTTTAATAATGTACCCTGTACTGTAGTTAATAATGTACCCTGCACTGTAGTTAATAATGTACCCTGTACTGTAGTTAATAATGTACCCTGTACTGTAGTTAATAATGTACCCTGTACTGTAGTTAATAATGTACCCTGTACTGTAGTTAATAATGTACCCTGTACTGTAGTTAATAATGTACCCTGTACTGTAGTTAATAATGTACCCTGTACTGTAGTTATTTATGTACCCTGTACTATAGTTAATAATGTACCCTGTACTGTAGTTAAATAATGTACCCTGTACTGTAGTTTAATATGTACCCTGTACTGCAGTTAATAATGTACCCTGTACTGTAGTTAATAATGTACCCTGTACTGTAGTTTAATAATGTACCCTGTACTGTAGTTAATAATGTACCCTGTACTGTAGTTAATAATGTACCCTGTACTGTAGTTAATTATGTACCCTGTACTATAGTTAATAATGTACCCTGTACTGTAGTTAAATAATGTACCCTGTACTGTAGTTTAATATGTACCCTGTACTGTAGTTAATAATGTACCCTGTACTGTAGTTAATAATGTACCCTGCATTGTAGTTAATAATGTACCCTGTACTGTAGTTAATAATGTACCCTGCACTGTAGTTAATAATGTACCCTGTGCTGTAGGTTAATAATGTACCCTGCACTGTAGTTAGTAATTTACCCTATGCTGTAAATAATTTACCCTGCACTGAAGTTAATAATGTACCCTGTGCTGTAGGTTAATAATGTACCCTGCATTGTAGTTAACAATGTACCCTGTGCTGTATGTTAATATGGCACCCTGTGCTGTAGTTAATAATGTACCTTGTACTTTAGTTATATAATGTATCCTGTACTGTAGTTAATAATGTACCCTGTACTATAGTTAATAATGTACCGTGTACTGTAGTTAATAATGTACCCTGTACTGTAGTTAAATAATGTACCCTGTACTGTTGTTTAATAATGTACACTGTAGTGTAGCTTAATAATGTACCCTGTACTGTAGTTAATAATGTACGCTGCACTGTAGTTTAATAATGTACCCTGTGGTGTAGCTTAATAATTTACCCTGTACTGTAGTTAATAATGTACCCTGTACTGTAGTTTAATAATGTACCCTGTAGTGTAACTTAATAATGTACTCTGTACTGTAGTTAACAATGTACCCTGTTCTGTAGTTAATAATGTACCCTGCACTGTAGTTAATAATGTACCCTATGCTGTAGTTAATAATGTACCCTGCACTGTAGTTAATAATGTACCCTGTGCTGTAGGTTAATAATGTACCCTGCACTGTAGGTTAATAATGTACCCTGCACTGTAGTTAATAATGTACCCTGTACTGTAGTTAAATAATGTACCCTGTACTGTAGTTAATTATGTACCCTGTACTATAGTTAATAATGTACCCTGTGCTGTAGTTAATAATGTACCCTGTACTGTAATTAAATAATGTACCCTGTATTGCAGTTAATAAAGTACCCTGTACTACAGTTAACAATGTACCCTGCACTGTAGTTTCATAATGTATCCCGTACTGTAGTTAAATAATGTACCCTGTATTGTAGTTAACAATGTACCCTGCACTGTAGTTTCCTAATGTACCCTGTACTGTAGTTAATTGTGTACCCTGTACTTTAGTTAATAATGTACCCGGTACTGTAGTTAATAATGTACCCTGTACTGTAGTTAATTATGTACCCTGTACTGTAGTTAATAATGTACCCTGTACTGTAGGTTAATAATGTACCCTGTAGTGTAGCTTAATAATGTACCCTGTACTGTAGTTAATAATGTACCCTGTACTGTAGTTAACAATGTACCCTGTACTGTAGTTTAATAATGTACCCTGTAGTGTAGCTTAATAATGTACCCTGTACTGTAGTTAATAATGTACCCTGTACTGTAGTTAACAATGTACCCTGCACTGTAGTTTCATAATGTATTCTGTACTGTACTTAATTATTTTCCCTGTACTATAGTTAATAATTTATACTGTATTTACTGTAGTTTATTAGTGTACCCTGTAATGTAGTTAATAATGTACCCTGTACTGTAGTTAATTATGTACCCTGTACTGTAGTTAATTATGTACCCTGTATTGTAGTTCATAATGTACCCTGTACTGTAGTTAATAACGTACCCTGTACTGTAGTTAACAATGTACCCTGTACTGTAATTAATAATTTACCCTGTACTCTAGTTTAATAATGTACCCTGTAGTGTAGCTTAATAATGTACCCTGTACTGTAGTTTCATAATGTATCTTGTACTGTACTTAATTATTTTCCCTGTACTATAGTTAATAATTTATACCGTATTGTACTGTAGTTTATCAGTGCACCCTGTAATGTAGTTAATGTACTCTGCACTGTAGTTAATAATGTACCCTGTTCTGTAGTTTAATAATGTACCCTGTACTGTAGTTGATAATGTACCCTTTACTGAAGTTTACTGTACCCTGTGCTGTAGTTAATAAGGTACGCAGTACTGTATTTTAATAGTGCACCCTATCCTCTAGTTTAATAATGTACCCTGTACTGTAGTTTAGTAATGTACCCTGTATTGAGTTTAATAATATGCCCTGTGCTGTAGTAAATAAAATACCCTGTGCTGTAGTTTAATAATGTACCCAGTACTGTAGTTAATATTCGGTGGTGGTGGTGCTGTGGTACTGTTGTCACCTCACAGTAAGACGTTGTCCTGTTTGATTCTCAGCTAGAACATCTTCTGTGTGGAGACATGCGTGAATGGGTGTACCTTCGTTGTAGGTTGGGTGTCAGAGCTGGCAACTTGGCACGTAAAAATCTACTGCCAATCATTAGCGGACCGGAGTTCCGCTGTGGCGACCCCTAAGCAGGAAAAGCAGAAAGACACAACAACTGTAGTTAATATTCTGCTGTGTACTGTATTTTAATATTGTACACTGTACTGTAGTTAATAATGTATCCCGTGATGTAGTTAATAATGTAACCTGTAGTATAGTTTAATAATGCACCCTGTGCTGTAGTTTAATAATGAACCCTGTACTCCTTTTAAAAATGTACCCTGTACTGTATTAAAACTGTACCGTGTACTGTTGGTTAATATGTACCCTGTAGTGTAGTTAATAATGTACCCTGTCCTGTAGTTAATAATATATCCTGCACTGTAGTTAAATAATGTACCCTGTACTGTATTTAAAAATGTACCCTGTACTGTAGTTAATAACGTACCCTTTACTGCAGTTAAATAATGTACCATGTACTGCAGTTAATAATAATGTACCCTGTCTATAGTTTAATAGTGTACCCTGTGCAATAGTTTAATAATGTGCCCTGTACTGTAGTTAATAATGTGCCCTGTACTGTAGTTTAATAATGTACCCTGTGCTGTAGTTTAATAATGTACCCTATGCTATAGCTAATAATGTACCCTGCACTGTAGTTTAATAATCTACCTAGTACTTTAGTTAATAATGTCTGCTGTACTGTAGTTAATAATGTACCCTGTCTGTATTTTAATAGTGTACCCTGTGCAGTAGTTTAATAATGTTCCCTGAACTGTAGTTAATAATGTGCCCAGTACTATAGTTTAATAATGTACCCTGTATTGTAGTTAATAATGAACCCTGCACTGTAGTTTAATAATGTACCCTGTACTGTAATTAATAATGTACCCTGTACTATAGTTTAATAATGTACCCTGTACTGTGGTTTAATGTACCCTGTACAGTAGTCTAATAATGTACCCTGTGCTGTAGTTAATAATGTACCCTGTACTATAGTTGATAATGTATCTTTTACTGTAGTTTACTGTACCCTCTGCTGTAGTTAATATGGTACCTTGTGCTGTAGTTTAAAAATGTACCCTGTCCTGAAGTTTAATAATGCACCATGTACTGTATTTAAAAATTTACTTTGTACTGTATTAATAATGTATCCTGTACTGTAGCTTAATATTGTACCATATGCTCTAGTTTAATAATGTATGCTGTACTGTAGTTAATAATATACCCTGTACTGTAGTTTATTAATGTACCCTGTATTGTGTTTAATAATGTACCCTTTACTGTAGTTAATAATGTACCCTGTGCTGTAGTTAATAATGTACCCTGTACTGCAATTAAATAATGTACCCTGTACTGTAGTTAATAATGTACTCTGTCTGTAGTTTAATATTGTACCCTGTGCAGTAGTTTAATAATGTGCCATGTACTGTAGTTAATAATATACCCTGTACTGTAGTTAATAATGTACACTGTACAGTAGTTTAATAATGTACCCTGTGCTGTAGTTTAATAATGTACCCTATGCTGTATGTAATAATGTAGCCTGTACTGTAGTTTATAATGTACCCTGTACTGTAGTTAATAATATACCTGCACTGTAGTTAATAATGTACCCTGTACTATATTTAATAATATACCCTGTCTGTAGTTTAATATTGTACCCTGTGCAGTAATTTAATAATGTTCTCTGAAGTGTAGTTAATAATGTGCCAAGTGCTGTAGTTAATAATGTACCCTGTACTGTATTTAATAATGTAACCTGTACTGTAGTTTAATAATGTACACTGTACTGTAGTTAATAATGTATCCCATGATGTAGTTAATAATATAACCTGTAGTGTAGTTTAATAATGCACCCTGTGCTGTAGTTTAATAATGTACTCTGTACTCCATTTACAAATGTATCCTGTAGTGTATTAAAATTGTATCCTGTACTGTTGGTTAATATTGTTCCCTGTAGTGCAGTTCATAATGTGCCTTGTCCTGTAGTTAATACTGTACCCTGTACTGTAGTTTAATAATGTACCCTGTACTGTATTTAAACATGTACCCCATACTGTTATTAATAATGTACCCTTTACTGCAGTTAAATAATGTATCCTGCACTGTAGTTAATAATGTACCCTGTGCTGTAGTTTAATAATGTACTCTGTACTGTATTAATAATGTACCCTGTGCTGTAGTTAATAATGTACCATGTACTGTATTTAAAAATGTACCCTATACTGTAGTAAATAAAGAACCTTGTACTGTAGTTGATAATGTACCCTTCACTGAAGTTTACTGTACCCTGTGCTGTAGTTAATAAGGTACCTTGTACTGTAGTTTAATAATGTACCCTATCCTCTAGTTTAATAATGTACCCTGTACTGTAGTTTGATAATGTACCCTGTATTGAGTTTAATAATGTGCCATGTGTTGTAGTTAATAATGTACCCTGTGCTGTAGTTTAATATCGTACCCTGTACTGTAGTTAATATTATTCTCTGAACTGCATTTTAATAATGTGCACTGTACTGTAGTTAATAATGTATCCCGTGATGTAGTTAATAATGTAACCTGTAGTGTAGTTTAATAATGCACCCTGTGCTGTATTTTAATAATGTACCCTGTACTCCATTTAAAAATGTACCCTGTACTGTATTAAAATTGTACCCTGTACTGTTGGTTAATATTGATCCCTGTAGTGTAGTTTAATAATGTACCCTGTATTGAGTTTATTATGTACCCTTTACTGTAGTTAATAATGTACCCTGTGCTGCAATTAAATAATGTACCCTGTACTGTAGATAATAATGTACCCTGTCTGTAGTTTAATATTGTACCCTGTGCAGTAGTTTAATAATGTGCCCTGTACTGCAGTTACTAATGTACACTGTACTGTAGTTTAATAATGTATCCTGTGCTGTAGTTTAATAATGTACCCTGTGCTGTATGTAATAATGTTCCCTGTACTGTAGTTTATAATGTACCCTGTACTGTAGTTAATAATATACCTGTACTGTAGTTAATAATGCACCTGTATTGTTATTTAATAATGTACCCTGTGTTGTAGTTTAATAATGTACCCTGTGCTGTAGCTAATAATGTACCCTGTACTGTAGTTAATAATGTACCCTGTCTGTAGATTAATAGTGTACCCTGTGCAGTAGTTTAATAATGTTCCCTGAAGTGTAGTTAATAATGTGCCCAGTACTGTAGTTAATAATGTACCCTGTACTGTATATAATAATGTACCCTGTACTGTAGTTTAATAATGTACCCTACAATGTTACTTAATAATATGCCCTGTGCTGTAGTTTAATAATCTACCCTGTGCTGTAGTTAATAATGTACCCTGTACTGTAGTTTAATAATATACCTGGTACTGTAGTTAGTATTGCACCGTGTACTGTAGTTAATAATTTACCCTGTGCTGTAGTTAATAATGTAACCTGTACTGTAGTTAATTATGTGTAGTGTGCTGTAGTTAATAATGTACCCTGTACTGTTCTTTAATAATGTACCCTGTACTGTATTTAATAATGTACTCTGCACTGCAGTTTAATAATCTACCCAGTACTGTAGCTTAATAATTTGCCCTGTACTGTTGTTTACTAATGTAGCCAGTACTGTAGTTTAATAATGTACTCTGTACTGTATTTAAAAATGTACCCTGTACTGTATTAGTAATGTACCCTGTACTGTAGCTAATGTACCCTGTGGTGTAGTTTAATAATGTACCCTGTACTTATTTAAAAATGTACCCTGTACTCTATTAATATTGTACCCTGTACTGTAGTTAATAATGTACCCTGTACTGCAGTTAAATAGTGTACCCTGTGCTGTAATGTACCTTGTACTGTATTTAAAAATGTACCCTCAACTGTAGTTAATAATGTACCCTGTACTCTAGTTAATAATGTACCCTGTCTGTAGTTTAATAATGTACCCTGTGCAGCAGTTTAATAATGTGCCCTGTACTGTAGTTAATAATGTACCCTGTGCTGTAATTAATAATGTACCTTGTACTGTATTTAAAAATGTACCCTTGACTGTAGTTAATAATGTACCCTGCACTCTAGTTAATAATGTACCATGTCTGTAGTTTAATAGTGTACCCTGTGCAGTAGTTTAATAATGTGCCCTGTACTGTAGTTAATAATGTACCCTGTACTGTAATTAATAATATACCCTGTACTATAGTTTAATAATGTACACTGTACTGTGGTTTAATGTACCCTGTACAGTAGTTTAATAATGTACCCTGTGCTGTATTTAATAATATACCCTGTACTATAGTTGATAATGTACCCTTTACTGTAGTTTACTGTACCCTGTGCTGTAGTTAATAAGGTACATTGAACTGTAGTTTAATAATGTACCCTGTACTCTATTTAAAAATATATCTTGTACTGTATTAATAATGTACCCTGTACTGCAGCTTAATATTGTGCCCTGTGCAGTTCTTTAATAATGTGCCCTGTACTGTAGTTAATGTACCCTGTAATGTAGTTAATAATGTACCCTGTACTGTAGTTTAATAATGTACCCTGTAGTGTAGTTAAATAATGTACCCTGTACTGTAGTTTAATAATGTACCGTGTACTGTAGTTTAATAATGTACCCTGTATTGTTATTTAAGAATGTACCCTGTACTGTAGTTAATTATGTACCCTGTACTGTAGTTTAATAATGTACCCTGTATAGTTATTTAATAATGTACCCTGTACTGTAGTTAATAATGTACCCTGTACTTTAGTTTAATAATGTACCATGTACTGTATTTAAAAATGTACCCTGTACTGTATTAGTAATGTACCCTGTACTGTAGCTAATAATGTACACTGTGGTGTAGTTTAATAATGTACCCTGTACTTCTTTAAAAATGTACCCTGTGCTGTATTAATATTGTACCCTGTACTGTAGTTAATAATGTACCCTGTACTGCAGTTAAATAATGTACCCTGTGCTGTAGTTAATAATGTACCCTGTGTTGTAATTAATAATGTACCTTGTACTGTATTTAAAAATGTACCCTTGACTGTAGTTAATAATGTACCCTGTACTCTAGTTAAAAATGTACCCTGTCTGTAGTTTAATAGTGTACCCTGTGCAGCAGTTTAATAATGTGCCCTGTACTGTAGTTAATAATGTACCCTGTACTGTAGCTTAAAATTGTACCCTATGCTCTAGTTTAATAATGTACTCTGTGCTGTAGTTAATAATGTACCATGTACTGTAGTTTAATAATGTACCTTGTATTGAGTTTATTTCCCTTTACTGTAGTTAATAATGTACCCTGTACTGCAATTAAATAATGTATCCTGTACTGTAGATATTAATGTACCCTGTCTGTAGTTTAATATTGTACCCTGTGCAGTAGTTTAATAATGTGCCCTGTACTGCAGTTACTAATGTACACTGTACTGTAGTTTAATAATGTATCCTGTGCTGTAGTTTAATAATGTACCCTGTGCTATATGTAATAATATTCCCTGTACTGCACTTTATAATGTACCCTGTGCTGCAGTTAATAATATACCTGTACTGTAATTAATAATGCACCCGTATTGTTATTTAATAATGTACCCTGTGCTGTAGTTTAGTAATGTACCCTGTGCTGTAGCTAATAATGTACCCTGTACTGTAGCTAATAATATACCCTGTTGGTAGTTTAATAGTGTACCCTGTGCAGTAGTTTAATAATGTTCCCTGAAGTGTAGTTAATAATGTGCCCAGTACTGTAGTTAATAATGTACCCTGTACTGTATATAATAATGTACCCTGTACTGTAGTTTAATAATGTAGCCTGCAATGTTATTTAATAATATACCCTGTGCTGTAGTTTAATAATTTACCCTGTGCTGTAGTTAATAATGTACCCTGTACTGTAGTTTAATAATATACCTGGTACTGTAGTTAGTAATGCACCGTGTACTGTAGTTAATAATTTATCCTGTGCTGTAGTAAATAATGTAACCTGTACTGCAGTTAATTATGTGTAGTGTACTGTAGGTTAATAATGTACCCTGTACTGTAGTTAATAATGTACCCTGTACTGTTCTTTAATAATGTACCCTGTACTGTAGTTAATAATGTACTCTGCATTGCAGTTTAATAATCTACCCAGTACTGTAGCTTAATAATTTGCCCTGTACTGTTGTTTACTAATGTATCCTGTACTGTAGTTTAATAATGTACCCTGTACTTTATTTAAAAATGTACCCTGTACTGTATTAGTAATGTACCCTGTACTGTAGCTAATAATGTACCCTGTGGTGTAGTTTAATAATGTATCCTGTACTTCTTTAAAAATGTACCCTGTGCTGTATTAATATTGTACCCTGTACTGTAGTTAATAATGTACCCTGTACTGCAGTTAAAGTACCCTGCACTGTAATTAATAATGTACCTTGTACGGTATTTAAAAATGTACCCTCGACTGTAGTTAATAATGTACCCTGTACTGTAGTTAATAATGTACCCTGTACTGTTCTTTAATAATGTACCCTGTACTGTAGTTATTAATGTACTCTGCATTGCAGTTTAATAATCTACCCAGTACTGTAGCTTAATAATTTGCCCTGTACTGTTGTTTACTAATGTATCCTGTACTGTAGTTTAATAATGTACCCTGTACTTTATTTAAAAATGTACCCTGTACTGTATTAGTAATGTACCCTGTACTGTAGCTAATAATGTACCCTGTGATGTAGTTTAATAATGTATCCTGTACTTCTTTAAAAATGTACCCTGTGCTGTATTAATATTGTACCCTGTACTGTAGTTAATAATGTACCCTGTACTGCAGTTAAAGTACCCTGCGCTGTAATTAATAATGTACCTTGTACGGTATTTAAAAATGTACCCTCGACTGTAGTTAATAATGTACCCTGTACTCTAGTTAATAATGTACCCTGTCTGTAGTTTAATAAAGTACCGTGTGCAGCAGTTTAATAATGTGCCCTCTACTGTAGTTAATAATATACCCTGTGCTGTAATTAATAATGTACCTTGTACTGCATTTAAAAATGTACCCTCGACTGTAGTTAATAATGTATCCTGTACTCTAGTTAAAAATGTACCCTGTCTGTAGTTTAATAGTGTACCCTGTGCAACAGTTTAATAATGTGCCCTGTACTGTAGTTAATAATGTACCCTGTACTGCAGTTTAATAATGTACCCTGTACTGTAATTAATAATACACCCTGTACTATAGTTTAATAATGTACACTGTACTGTGGTTTAATGTACCCTGTACAGTAGTTTAATAATGTACCCTGTGCTGTAATTAATAATGTGCCCTGTACTATAGTTGATAATGTACCCTTTACTGTAGTTTACTCTTCCCTGTGCTGTAGTTAATAAGGTACATTGTACTGTAGTTTAATAGTGTACCCTGTCCTGTAGTTTAATAATGTACCCTGTACTATAGCTTAATATTGTGCCCTGTGCAGTTGTTTAATAATGTGCCCTGTACTGTAGTTAATAATACACCCTGTAATGTAGTTAATAATGTACCCTGTACTGTAATTTAATAATGTACCGTGTACTGTAGTTTAATAATGTACCCTGCATTGTTATTTAAGGATGTACCCTGTACTGTAGTTAATTATGTACCCTGTACTGTAGTTTAATAATGTACCCTGTACTATAGTTAATAATGTAGCCTGTACTGTAGTTTAATAATGTACCCTGTACTGCAGTTAAATAATGTACCCTGTACTGTAGTTAATAATGTACCCTGTACTGCAGTTAAATAATGTACCCTGTACTCTATTTTATAATGTATCCTGCATTGTAGTTAATAATGTACTCTGTACTGTAGTTCAGTAATATACCGTGTATTGTAGTTTAATAATGTACCCTGTACTGTAGTTTAATAATGTACCCTGTGCTGTAGTTAATAATGTACCCTGCACTGTAGTTAAATAATGTACCCTGTACTGTAGTTAATAATGTAGCTTGTACTGTAGTTTAATAATGTACCCTGTGCTGTAGTTAATAATGTACCCTGTACTGTAGTTAATAATATACCCTGCACTGTAGTTAATAATGTACCCTGTACTGTAGTTAATAATGTACCCTGTACTGTATTTAACAATGTACCCTACACTGCAGTTAAATAATGTACTCTGTACTGTAGTTAATAATCTACCCTGTACTTCAGTTAAATAATGTACACTATACTCTATTTTATAATGTATCCTGCATTGTAGTTAATAATGTACTCTGTACTGTAGTTCAGTAATATACCGTGTATTGTAGTTTAATAATGTACCCTGTACTGTAGTTTAATAATGTACCATGTGCTGTAGTTAATAATGTACCCTGTACTGCAGTTAAATAATGTACCCTGTACTGTTATTTAATAATGTACCCTGTACTGCAGTTAAATAATGTACCTTGTACTGTAGTTAATAATGTAGCCTGTACTGTAGTTATATAATGTACCCTGTACTGTATTTAAAAATGAACCCTGTACTGTAATTATATTGTATCCTGCACAGTAGTTAATAATGTACTCTGTACTGCAGTTAAATAATGTACCCTGTGCTGTAGTTAATAATGTACCCTGTACTGTATTTAAAAATGTACCCTGTACTGTTGTAAATAAAGAACCTTGTACTGCAGTTTAATAATTTACCCTGTACTGTAGTTGATAATGTACCCTTTACTGAAGTTTACTGTACCCTTTGCTGTAGTTAATAAGGTACCCAGTACTGTAGTTTAATAGTGTACCCTATCCTCTAGTTTAATAATGTACCCTGTACTCTAGTTAAAAATGTACCCTGTCTGTAGTTTAATAATGTACCCTATACTGTAATTAATAATACACCCTGTACTATAGTTTAATAATGTACACTGTACTGTGGTTTAATGTACCCTGTACAGTAGTTTAATAATGTACCCTGTGCTGTAATTAATAATGTACCCTGTACTATAGTTGATAATGTACCCTTTACTGTAGTTTACTCTACCCTGTGCTGTAGTTAATAAGGTACATTGTACTGTAGTTTAATAATGTACCCTGTCCTGTAGTTTAATAATGTACCCTGTACTGTATTTAAAAATGTAACTTGTACTGTATTAATAATGTACCCTGTACTGTAGCTTAATATTGTGCCCTGTGCAGTTGTTTAATAATGTGCCCTGTACTGTAGCTAATAATAAACCCTGTAATGTAGTTAATAATGTGCCCTGTACTGTAATTTAATAATGTACCGTGTACTGTAGTTTAATAATGTACCCTGTATTGCTATTTAAGGATGTACCCTGTACTGTAGTTAATAATGTACCCTGTACTGTAGTTTAATAATGTACCGTGTACTGTAGTTTAATAATGTACCCTGTATTGTTATTTAAGAATGTACCCTGTACTGTAGTTAAATAATGTACCCTGTACTGTAGTTTAATAATGTACCCTGTACTGCAGTTAAATAATGTACCCTGTACTGCAGTTAAATAATGAACTCTGTACTGCAGTTAAATAATATACCCTGTACTGTAGTTAATAATGTACCCTGTACTGCAGTTAAATAATGTACCCTGTACTCTATTTTATAATGTATCCTGCATTGTAGTTAATAATGTACTCTGTACTGTAGTTCAGTAATATACCGTGTATTGTAGTTTAATAATGTACTCTGTACTGTAGTTTAATAATGTACCCTGTGCTGTAGTTAATAATGTACCCTTTACTGCAGTTAAATAATGTACCCTGTACTGTTATTTAATAATGTACCCTGTACTGCAGTTAAATAATGTACCCTGTACTGTAGTTAATAATGTAGCCTGTACTGTAGTTATATAATGTACCATGTACTGTATTTAAAAATGAACCCTGTACTGTAATTATATTGTATCCTGCACAGTAGTTAATAATGTACTCTGTACTGCAGTTAAATAATGTACCATGTGCTGTAATTAATAATGTACCCTGTACTGTATTTAAAAATGTACCCTGTACTGTTGTAAATAAAGAACCTTGTGCTGCAGTTTAATAATGTACCCTGTACTGTAGTTGATAATGTACCCTTTACTGAAGTTTACTGTACCCTTTGCTGTAGTTAATAAGGTACCCAGTACTGTAGTTTAATAGTGTACCCTATCCTCTAGTTTAATAATGTACCCTGTACTGTTGTTTAATAATGTACCCTGTATTCAGTTTAATAATGTGCCCTGTGCTGTAGTTAATAATGTAGCCTGTGCTGTAGTTTAATAATGTACCCTGTACTGTAGTTAATATTGTGCTCTGTAATGCATTTTAATAATGTACATTGTAATGTAGTTAATAATTTACCCCATGATGTAGTTAATAATGTGACCTGTAGTGTGGTTTAATGATGCACCCTGTGCTGTGGTTTAATAATGTACTCTGTACTCCTTTTAAAAATGTACCCTGTACTGTATTAAAATTGTACCCTGTACTGTTGGTTAATATTGTACCCTGTCCTGTAGTTAATAATGTACCCTGTACTGTAGTTAAATTATGTATCCTGTACTGTAGTTAAATTATGTACCCTGTACTGTATTTAAAAATGTACCCTGTACTGTCGTTGATAATGTACCCTTTACTGCAGTTAAATAATATATCCTGTACTGTAGTTAATAATGTTCCCTGTCTGTAGTTTAATAGTGAACCTTGTGCAGTAGTTTAATAATGTTCCCTGATCTGTAGCTAATAATGTGCCCAGTATTGTAGTTAATAACATACCCTCTACTGTTGTTTAATAATGTACCCTGTACTGTAGTTAATAATGTACCCTGTACTGTAGTTTAATAATGTACCCTGTACTGTAATTAATAATGTACCCTGTACTATAGTTTAATAATGTATAATGTAATGTGGTTTAATGTACCCTGTACAGTAGTCTAATAATGTACCCTGTGCTGTAGTTAATAATGTACCCTGTACTATAGTTGATAATGTACCTTTTACTGTAGTTTACTGTACCCTGTGCTGTAGTTAATATGGTACCTTGTACTGTAGTTTAAAAATGTACCCTGTCCTGTAGTTTAATAATGTACCCTGTACTTTATTTAAAAATGTACCTTGTACTATATTAATAATGTACCCTGTACTGTAGTTTAATAATGTATCCTGTACTGTAATTAACAATGTACCCTGTACTATAGTTTAATAATGTACACTGTATTGTGGTTTAATGTACCCTGTACAGTAGTTTAATAATATACCCTGTACTGTAGTTAATAATGTACCCTGTACTATAGTTGAAAATGTACCTTTTACTGTAGTTTACTGTACCCTGTACTGTAGTTAATAAAGTACCTTGTACTGTAGTTGAATAATGTACCCTGGCCTGTAGATGAATAATGTACCCTGTACTATATTTAAAAATGTACCTTGTACTGTATTAGTAATGTACCCTGTACTGTAGCTTAAAATTGTACCCTATGCTCTAGTTTAATAATGTACCCTGTGCTGTAGTTAATAATGTACCCTGTACTGTAGTTTAATAATGTACCCTGTATTGAGTCTATTATGTACCCACTCTACCTATCTGGACCTCTTCGAATCTATCAAGATTCAACCCTTTACCCTGATCCTGGGTGACTTTAACTATCCAACCATAGATTGGAAGAAATTCTCATGCCAAACCACAAATGTCCAGAGATTCCTTGATTTTTGTCATGCAAATACCTTGGACTAGTTGGTTGAGGTAGAGGTAAAGATATCTTGGACTTGGTATTAACCAACATGAGTAACCACTGCAGCATCCCTACAGTTTTATCATCCCTGGTAAAATCCGACCACAAAGCAGTCACTTTCAAAGTCACCATCTCCCCCGACCCCCCCCTCCCCAGCTAGGGTCAAACAAAAAAACTTCTCCAAACCTGATTACAACCTCCTGAGGCAAGGTATAAACAGCTTAATAGCTACCATCTCCCTCCACAGAAACTGGCATATATGTCCAAACTTACACAAAAGTACTATATGAGTATTTATATAGCTGCATGGAATTAGGAATACTAGACAGGATGAAATTATCCTCCTCAAGGAAGAGTAAACCTGTCTGGTGGACATCTACAATAAATAAACTATAATAAAAGGAAAAAAATTGCTGTCCAAGACCAAGAAGGAGCAGGTGCCTAATTGGAAGCAATCTCTCCTTAGCCTGAACAAGCAAATTAGAGCACTAGTGAAATCCTTCAAAGAAAACTTTGAGTCCAAACTGGCCAAATCTACTAAAGACAATCATAAGGCTTTCTTCACATATGTCTACAATCTCAAGGGATGCACCCAGATCTGTTCAGAACTGGTGATCAAGGACACCACATACACAAACCCTGTAGATATAGCCAACCTGCTGGCAGACAGGTTCAGTGAAAACTTCACACCTCTGTCCCCCATCAATAAAACAGGACATCCCTAGTACCTGCCCCCTCCCCTTATCTCTAGAGAGCAAGTCATCACTGCCCTCTCAAAGGCAAATAATACAGCCTCCACAGGACCTGATATCATCCCAGGCTGCATCCTACATGAACTCAGGCAGGAATTTGTAGCACCATTAGGCACCCTATTCAACCAAAGCCTGAATACCGGCTTTGTCCCAGCCGAGTGGATGACAGCTACTGTCATCCCTTTGCACAAAGTTGGAGCATCCATTGATACAGGAAATTATAGACCCATCAGCCTAGCTAGCCTGATCTGCAAGGCCATGGAGCGGATTATCATGGACCTCATTAACAAGGACATTGGCAACCTCCAGACACTTGATACCACACAGTTTGGTTTCCTCAAAGGGAGGTCATGCCTGTTAAAGTCATCCATAGATGAGGGTAAGACTGTGCACACCGCCTACTTTGACCTGGGCAAGGCCTTCGATACTATTTCCCACTCAGGTATAATAGATAAACTCTCTCAACTAGGCATCAATCCATATGTTACCAGATGGGTAGCAAACTGGCTCACTGATAGAACCTACCTAGTCAAAATATGGGAAGCCACCTCAAATAGTGGACCCATAACAAGCGGTGTACCCCAGGGATTGGTCTTGGGGCCTCTACTGTTTGAGATATACTTCTGAGAGGTGTAGGCCAAATCTAGTGGGCTATGGCTAGCCAAGTTTGCAGATGAATGCAAGCTGGGTGCTGTCATCAGTTCCCCTAGTGATGTGGACATCCTCCAAGAGGATCTCACCCAAACAAATGACTGGTGCCAGAAACATGGCCTGAAAATGAATGCCAAAAATTGCATCTGTGATGCCCATGCCCTGGCCCAGCAATCAAGGAACCTCAATCCTCACCACTAACACCAGAGAGGGCATCTCATATGAGAGGAAAGGATAACAAATGCACACAGTAAAGTGCAATTTCCCTTAAGAGCACACAGGGATCACAGTCAGTCCGGGGCTGGAGGCTCCCTTGCTCCCTAGGTCCCCAATAAGACTCCCCACTGGCAGAGCTATAGGGTCCAGATCTCAGCCTAGTGGACAAACTAAAACCTCTAGCACCTTCTCTGTCCAACCAGTGCTTCCTGTCCCTGCCCAAGTAACTGACACACACACACACACACACACACACACACACACACACACACACACACACACACATGCACTTTGAGAAGAGGTTATATAACCATAGAGACACTCCTGGGGAAGGTTGGCACATGTTCTCCAGCTTTGCCCCTTTTTTCCTGACTATATGTAGTTCCACTTGCCACCACCCACTAATACTTATCAGCTACTCAAAGGCCCTTAAAAGGGTGTCCAATTATTACTATGCAATATTATTATCCAATTGGTAGTAAAGCCCAGGGCTACAGCTATAGGAGTGGCTTTGTACAATTTTACCAAAGGCATACAAGTACTCTAAAGAACTTAAATTATCTCTACACAAAACCAGCCACAGTTGAAAGGTTTTAAAATATTTAATAAATAAAACCATAAGACAATACTTTCTACTACACAGAGCTAGTCAAGAGTTCAGAGATCA
The DNA here is from genome assembly GCF_019279795.1 of Protopterus annectens. Classification (NCBI taxonomy): domain Eukaryota; kingdom Metazoa; phylum Chordata; order Ceratodontiformes; family Protopteridae; genus Protopterus; species Protopterus annectens. The sequence continues at coordinate 1,361,241,948 of NC_056747.1, forward strand.
CACAGAAATACTTGAAATAAATCAGTAGTACAGTTCTGACATCACAGAAAAACACTTAGGCTAATCTTTATAGTCCTAGCTATTTCTACAAGAAAACACACTTCTAAAATAACTTACTTACATAGAACATAAGGCAGTGCTGTGAGTTGAATGTTCAGACAAAAATGCTTAATAATCTCTGGTTCTCACTGTTTAAATTGAAACTGCAGTCCTGCTAAACATTAGATCATTTTTTACACTTTCCTGGTGTTCCCAGGCTGACAGAAACTGCATTTACATTCCACAAGTAAATTCTGGTCATTAACTTTAGCCTTAAAACAATAGGCAGGAAGCCTTCATCTAGCCGGACTGGGGCCAACTTGTAAAATATCAAAGGCAGTGATGAAATAATTTTAATTTCAAAGGACCAACAAGAAATGCTTGACTTAGCTTTCTTTACAGATGGCAGATGGCAATGTTGCCACATTGTTTTAAGTTCAACATTCATATTTACAAATGATAGAATTATCTACATAACTCTGTCTGGCTAGGCTGGCAGCCTTCACCCATCTCTACCAGTCTTCACACCCCCCCCCGGAGACCTCAAGCTAGTTTTTCAAATGACCTTTGAGAAATGTCACTTGAGAGGGTTAGGTCTATCTGAGTATACCTACCCCATTCCCTGTCTTGAGAGCCCATCTGCATTGGCATTGCTACTCCTACTGTGGTGCTGCACTGATATATCATATGCTTGCAACCCCATGCTCCATCTTAGCAACTTGGCATTTTGCAGACTGGCTCTGTTTAACCATGTTAGAGAGTTGTGATCTGTCATAACAGTGAATTTTCTTCCATACAGATAAGGCGGACGTTTCTGCAGGGCCCACACTATGGCTAGACATTCCTTCTCTACAGCTGCATAGCATTCCTCCATGGGTTGGAGCCTACAACTGAGATAAACCACTGAATGCTCTTCTCCCTCTGAAGAAATCTGGCTAAGTACAGCCACCAACCCATAGTTCAAAGCATCCACCTGTACAACAAATTCTTTGCTGTAGTCTGGACTGACTAACACAGGGGGTGCTCACAAAGCTTCTTTAAGCTTCTGGAATGCCTGCTCACATACCTGGGGTCCACACTACCTTATCTGGCCTGTTCTTCCTTGTCAGGTTTGTGAGGGGAGCAGCTATGGTACTATAACTGGGGGCAAACTTTCTGTAGTACCCTGCCATCCATAAAATGCCCTCACCTGCTTTTTAGTACCAGGTGCAGGCCATGTTGGAATGGCCTCCACTTTGGCAGGTTCTGGCCTTATCTTACCACTCCTCACTCTATGTCCTAGGTAGGAGACCTCTGCCAGACCTACCTGATATTTGCTCAGCTTAATGGTCAATCCTGCCCTCTGTAGTCTGCCCAGCACCTCCCTGACAAGCTGAAGGTGCTCTGGTCAGGAATGGCTGTAGATGGCAATATCATCCAGGTAAGCAAGGGCAAACCCTCCTGATCCTGCTAGGATATGATCTACCAGCCTCTGGAAAGTCACTGGGGCATTCTTCATCCCAAAGGGCATCTTTGTGAACTCATACAAGCAAAAAGGAGTCACAAAGGCTGACTTCTTTCTAGCACTGGAAGTCAAAGGCACTTTCCAGTAACCCTTGGTAAGATCAATGGTTGTAAGATACTTAGCTCTACTCAGCTGCTTTAGGGCCTCATCTGTCCTAGGCATGGGGTAAGTATCTGACTCTGTGTGACTATTTAATTTCCTGTAGTCCACACAGAACCTGGTGCTACCATCCTTCTTTGGCACCAGCACCACTGGGAAGGCCCAGGGACTGTTGGACTCTTGAATCACCCCTAGTTCCAACATCTCATGTACCTCCTCCCTCAGGGTTTGTCTGACTCTCTCAGGCACCCTATAAGGGGCCTGCCTAATAGGCCTTTGGGGTCTTGTATCCACCTGGTGCTGCACCAGGTGGGTGCACCCTGGTTTTCCCGTGAACATGTCCCCAAATTCCTGCAACACTGCTCGGATTTCTCGAACCTGGGTAGGAAATAGCTGCTGGGACATTGCTACCCCTTCCACCAAGGTGTCAGCAAGAGCCTCACTGAAGAGATCAGTCCCCAGATCTCCCTCAGACTCCTCCTGCAATCCACTGCAAATGCTCAGCACAATGGCCTCCCTATCATGGTAAGGTTTCATCATGTTAACATGGTACAATTTGTGCCCCTGCCATCTGCCTAGCAGTTCCACCATGTAGTTAACATCACTTACCTTTCTTACCACCGTGTAGGGTCCCTCCCAAGCTGCTTGCAGTTTGTTGTGTCTGACAGGAATGAGTACCATTACCTGCTGCCCCACAGCATACTCTCTAGCTCGAGCATTCCTGTCATACCACACCTTTTTCTGTTATTGGGCTTCTGCCAGGTTCTCCTGGGCCAAGCCCATGAGTTCCCTGAGCCTTGTCCTAAGGTTTAGGACGTATGCCAAAACAAAATCCTTGTGAGACTCGCACTCACCTTCCCACTCATCTCAAATTAAATCTAGAGGTCCCCTCACCCTATGCCCATACAGCAACTCAAAGGGTGAAAACCCTGTGGATTCCTGGGAACCTCTCTGTAAGCAAACAACAGATGGGGCAGATATTTGTCCCACTCCCTCTTAAACTGATCTGCAAATGCCCATAGCATGGACTTGATTGTAGAGTTTAACCTCTCAACAAGACCATTAGTCTGGGGATGGTAGGGGGTGGTCTTCATGTGCTTCACCCCACAGGACTTCCACAGACAAGCCAGCAGGTCTGACATGAAATCGGCACCTCTGTCAGACAGTATTTCTTTTGGGAAACCTACCCTGCTGAAAATCTCTAACAAAGCATTTGCCACCTTCTCTGCCTCAATGGAGGACAGAGCCACTGCCTCAGGGTATTGTGTAGCATAATCCACTACCATTAGGATATACTTTTTCCCTGTGGAACTTGGGGTACTCAGAGGACCCACATTATCCATAGCTACCCTCTGAAATGGCTCGTCAATCACAGGCAAAGGCATTAAAGGAGCTCTCACCTTGTCTCCTGCCTTGTCTACCTTTTGGCACTGCTCACAGGTCCTGCAGTACCATGTTACATCTCTGAAAATTCCAGGCCAATAGAAGTACTGCATAATATGCCTCTTTGTACATTTTATGCCTATATGACCTGCAAAGGGAATATCATGGGCTATGGCTAGAAGTGCCAGATGGTAGGCTCTAGGCACTACCAACTGCTGTACTCTCTCACCTTCTAGCCTTCCCTCAGGGGTCCACTCTCTGTATAGTAACCCTTTGTCCCAGTATACAGATTCTCCCTTCCCTTGAGAATCAGGTGCCTTCCTAGCTACCTGCCTCAGGCCTTGCAGTGTAGGGTCTGAGAGCTGAGCCTGTCTCAACTCTCTCCTTATAAACCTTCCCAGCTCCCCTTCCACAGGAAGTCTGGCATCCTCTGACAGTGGTGCCTCACTGTCAGCCTGGGTATTACAACTTGCCTCTACCTTTGCAGTCACTCTGTCCAAGGGACCATCAGTACCCCCAAGCAGCTGTGGCTCACCTTCAGTCTCACTGCTACACAGTAGCTCCCTCCCTGAAGTAACCACATCACTAGTCCTGGCTGCAAGTATGCAGTCTGTCTGGGTCTCCCCCAGGCTTACCAGACTTACATGCTTGTCTCCAAGCCTGACTTTGTGTAACTGCACAAGCACAGGGTACTACACTATCAAAATCATTCCCTATCAGGACATCTGCAGGTATATCCTCACACACACGTACTTGCTGGCTTCCTTTTCCACCCTCCTAGTCAAGGTGAACCCTAGCCAAAGGTATTTGGAATGGGATCCCTCCTAAAGCCCTGACTGGAGTAAACTGCCCAGGCAAGTAGTGCTCCTCTGTAACCATTGCAGGCTATGCAATGGTTATATCAGAGGCTGTGTCTCTCTTGGCAATGGCCTCTTTGCCATTCACTACAATAGGATATAGCCTCTGGTGGTAGTTTGGTACCCTTGTTGTCCCAAAACAACCTTCTACTGGCATTTTGTCTTTCCCACTTACTTTCTCCCTCACCTTTGGTTCCCCACCTTGCCTCCATGGACACCTGTATGCCACATGCATCACTGGTTGCATTCAAAACATTTAACCCTAGCTCCTGGATGTGTACCTGGACTAGTGGCTTACCCTGCTACTGGCAGATTCTGTTGTGGCAGTCTGTGCTGCCCACCATGGGTTCCTTTAGACCCATGAGCAGTACTGTGGGTCCCTTTCCTGTGCAGGGCTGCCCTGCTTGCAAGAAATAGGTCTCCCTTCTTCCCCAACTCATCTGAAGTAGCACACTGTCTATCAGCTAACCAGATCCTCATGTCCTCAGGCAAAGTACTAAGGGCTTGTTCCCTCATCAAAAGGTCTGCCAGCCCTTCAAAGGTGGGGACCTGACATCCACTCACCCACCTATGGAAATAAGTGCTCAATTCAGCAACATATTCACACACACTTTTATCTGCCTTGCATCTATGCTCACAAAACTTTTTCATATACATTTCAGGTGTTAGCTTAAACAGTTCTAAAAGACATTTCTTAACAGCAGTATAATCAAAACATGTAACATCAGACATTTTAGCTAATGCAGTTATACAGCTTTACCATGGAGTAAGGGGGTCAGGAACCATACGCAGAGCCCTTGGTCAACTTCATACTGTTTACATACCCTCTCGAACATATGAATGAAACTATCAAAATTATCCCCCTCTTTATACTGCGGAAGACATTTACTGACCTTTTGTGCTTCTGGGGTCCAGTTACTCCCTTCCCCATCACCTCCAAGACTCTGGCAAAGAGTCAGCATCTCCTTCTCATGCTGCCTCTGCCTGTCTTGTTCCTCAGCTTGCAGACGTAACAGTTTCTCATTCTTCTCAGCCTGCAACCATCGCGGTCTCTCACTGGCTTCTAATTCCACATGCCTGGCCTCCAACTCAAGTCTCTTTATCTCCAGCTGGATTTTTAAGTCCACTGCAGAAAGGTTGAGCTGTCCATTCTCTGAGAGAATTATATCTCCACTGCCAGTCTGATTGTCCTCCTGGTTGCTGTTTTCTGATGCAGCTGTAACCAAGGCTGCAATCAGGTCTGCTTTAGTTAGGTTTCCATGCACAAGTCCCCTAGCCTGGCACATCTCCACCAGCTGGCTCCTTGTCAGCTTTCCATACTCCTCTGCTGACATGCTGCCTGCTCACCCTGACTAACTAAGCTAACAAAAGAAATAAAACAATTGTGATCTGAACTCTGAGTATTCACTGCATGGATGATTTAGAGTACAAAACACCTTCAAAGCTCACTGTACACAAGCTACAGGATTAACTCTACCCACACTACTACAAGCCAATAAGTATTTGCCAACTAATTAATATGTGATGTGGATATCCCACCGCTGCCAAACACAATTGTGACACCCGTGTCCTGGCCCAGCAATCAAGGAACTTCAGTCCTCACCACTAACACCAGAGAGGGCGTCTCATATGAGAAAAAAGGATAACAAATACACACAGTAAAGTGCAATTTCCATTAAGAGCACACAGAGATCACAGTCAGTCTGGGGCTGGTCGCTCCTTTGCTCTCCAGGTCCCCAATAAGACACCCCACTGGCACAGCTATAGGGTCCAGATCTCAGCCTAGTGGGCAAGCTAAAACCTCTAGCACCCTCTCTGTCCAAGCAGTGCTTCATGTCCCTGCCCAAGTAACTGACACACACACACACACACACACACACACACACACACACACACACACACACACACACACACACACACACACACACACACACACACACATGCACTTTGAGAAGAGGTTATACAACCACACAGACACTCCTGGGGAAGACTGGCCTGGCACAGCTTCTCCAGCTGTGCCCCTTTCTCCCAGACTATACGGTAGTCCCACTTGCCACCACTCACTAATACTTATCAGCTACTCAAAGGCCCTTAAAAGGGTGTCCAATTATTACTGTGCAATATTATTATCCAATTGGTAGTATAGCCCAGGGCTAAAGCTATAGGAGTGGCTTTGTACAATTTTATCAAAGGCATACAAGTACTCTAAAGAACATAAATTATCTCTACACAAAACCAACCACAGTTGAAAGGTTTTAAAATATTTAATAATAAATAATTAAAACCACAAGACAATACTTTCTACTACACAGAGCTACTCAAGACTTCAGAGATCACAGAGAAATACTTGAAATAAATCGGTTGTATAGTTCTGACATCACAGAAAAAGACTTTGGCTAATCTTTATAGTCCTAGCTATTTCTACAAGAAAACACACTTCTAAAATAAATTACTTACATAGAGCATAAGGAAGTGCTGTGAGTTGGATGTTCAGACAAAAATGCTTAATAATCTCTGGTTCTCATTGTTTAAATTGCAACTCCAGTTCTGCTTAGCATTACATCATCTTTTATTCTTTTCTGGTGTTCCCAAGCTGACAGAAACTGCATTTACATTCTTTTACACTCAGAGCAATAAAGGACATTCCACATGTAAATTCTGGTCATTAATTTTAGCCTTAAAACAATAGGCAGGAAGCCTTCATCTAGCCGGACTGGAGCTGACTTGTAAAACATCAAAGGCAGTGATGAAATAATTTTAATTTCAAAGGGCCAACAAGAAATGCTTGACTTAGCTTTCTTTACAGCAGATAGCAACATTGCCACATTGTTTTAAGTTCAACATTCGTATTTACAAATGATAGAATTATCTGCACTATTCTATCTGGCTAGTCTGGCAGCCTTCACCAATCTCTACCAGTCTTTACAGCATCATCATCCCTTTTGGGGAGAATGATGTTCCTACAAATTATCACATTGATAATAAGGCACTAAGCATGCAATCAGTAGTGAGGGACTTGGGAACCTATGTTGATAGCAAACTGACTTTTGACCACCATATTGCCTCCATTGTACAGAAAGCTTTCTACATGGCCCACCTCATTAGTAAGGGTATCTCATTCAGGGACAAGGTGGTCATAACATCCCTGTATTCTTCCCTTGTAAAACCGATTATTGAATACAATGCCCCTTTCAGCATGTACCTTATAAAGCACATGTAGCAGCTGGAGAGAGCACAGAGATTCCTCACTCAGAGAATCCTGGGCCTCAAACATCTACCCTACACAGGCTAAAAGCCCTGTTCCTCTACTCATTCTCCTACTCTCAGACCCAGACCTGGTGGGACCGCTGCATATTCGCAAGTCAAGCTCCACTCGAGTAACCAGCACGTGAGACCTCAACCTAGTCTGTGACATCAATAGGACTTGTTGGCAGGACAGATTTGTGTACCAGAGACTCCCACTTTTGTGGAATTGACTCCCTCTCCACATAAAGCAGAGTACCTCATTAAACTTTTTTAAGTACAACCTGGATAACTGGATGGGGAACAGAAAATACACCCCTGGGATTCCACCTATGTATCTGCTGGACAGTGGGATAGGGTGCTGACTTATTGGAACATGGGATAAATTCTTGGCTAGGCTTGTAAGGGCCTCAGGGCCAATAGCCTAGTAACTTCCTATGATCCTATATGTGGCAAAAATCTGGACATTCTGTGAAAATCTGGACAGTCGAGAGATTTGTTATTTGCTGCTGATTGCTCACTCATATCTCACTCCATCTATTGTTGATGATTAATTAAGGCCTATAACCACATCTGCAACATGTGCAATGTAAGTAACATACTTCTGTGTTGCAATAGCTCTACTTAGCTGTTGTTAGTATTCAAGGTATTTTATTTTATTTTTCTCTTTTTGGTTTAATAGTTAGGGCTAACTACGTATTGGTATGGCATGTACATTTTGTCTTCTAACCTTTAATTAATAATTATGTATTTATTTATTTTTTTATTTAACATTTGTTTACTTGGAAAGTCTGACTTGGAAAAAAGCCAATTTTCAGTGGCGGCCTAGGGAGAAATGCTCCAGATGCATGTCTTTGTAATGTGGGAGGAAACCGTAGCACCTGGAGGAAACCCAAACAAACACAGAAAGGACATACAGACTCTGGACAGAAGGCACTCCAGCTGAGAATCGGTCTGGAGAACTACTTGATATGAGGCGATAACACTACCTCTGCTCCACTGCATCGTCTGCAATTATTTGTATTGTTTTCATTAGACTTATGCTCCTCTTTCATAATGTAACCTTTTGTAAAAATTAATGTAGGCATCTAATGAGGAGCTTTACTCCCTGGGCCTCTGCTGAAATGGGGCTTTGTGCCCCATCAGACACTGACAGTAAACAATTGCTAATACCTAATAAGTAAATAAATCATAGTCAAGGGACATTCTCCTTCAATTGCCACTGACCCTGTGAGATATCTTGGTAGTTTAATAATGTACATGTACTGTGGTCCCCTGCTTGCATGAATCTCTGCTTCTTCCTGCTGGCAGCATTTCATATTCATCTAGATTTTGAGCCACTGCTGTGGTAATATTTGACATTGCAGAATTAGCATGCAGTCCCACATTCAGTGAGAGTAGCTCATAAAGATTCATAGGTCATTACTAGACTGATGACAACAGGGGGCCTTATTAAGTATAGCCGTGATTTTCAAAGGTGAGAATCAAGTCCTGTACCTTGTGCCTGTAAGGCAATCACATTAACCCGTATGCCAACCCCCAATCCCACTTAAACAGTTTTGAGCTCTGTAGCCTTTCATTTATATATCATTAATTATTATATTTAGAGACTTTATTGACTTATCCACGTAAATGAAGCTACAATAGTATGTGCAAATATACATGGTGTTACAAGTAGAATATAATATATTTATTAACTATAACATCATTCTTCATTTAAACATTTAAACATTCTGCAGCTGGGAACAGGAATATTATCTTCAGAACATCCAAAGGTTTGTTATTTCCACCAGCTGCACGTGTATGTGCTGTCACCCTCTCCCTGCCTGTAAAAATATACTCTGTAAAATCAAACTGCCAAACAATGCATCTTTTACTCAATAAATGAAAAAAAAGAGAACCAAAAATGGTTGGGATGCCAGTGAAATTGTAGGATGCACTCACACCATTTGCATATCTCAGGGGCAACTTAGAGGGTTCTTAACTACTCTAACATTGTGGGTTTTGGAGTGGAAAAAAGTGGAGGACCTGAAGAAAACACAGTCAAATACAAGGTGAACATGTAGACTATGTACAATAGACACCCGAGGTAGGTACTGAACCAAAGAACTATTAGCTAGAGATGTGACTTACTTGTTTAATTTCTTACTGCAGTGGGAATGACAAAGATATCACATTAAAAAGCACCACTAAAAATGAATAAGCATTTAGCATTTTAAATATAATTTATAATAGTTTGTGTAATGTATGAAATTTATCATTTAGTTAGAATGGCAGCATTTAATGGGTTATAGAGCCCATGGGCCATTTACTGACCCAAATGACCTGAAGTTGTATAAGGATTCATGATGAGTCATCAAAGGTAATTTTGGCGAAGGGGAAAAAAATGAAAACCTTTAGCCAAAAATACCTTTGGCAAACAATTCAACAATTTGGTTTTGCTTGGGGGGGGCATGCCACCCTCCACCCCTGGACTTATATATACCATGTCCGAGATCACACAAGTGTGGAGAAAAAAAAGCAAACTCCACTGTCAACGAAGGTAATTTTGATGAAGTGCACTCTCTCTTTTTGCATTCACCAAAATTCCCTCTGATGACATGACGTGCTGCCAATGTGTAATATTCCACGTTTCATAAATAACTTTGTCAGCTGTTGACTGCCATTAAGACTGAAGCATACCTGTAGTAATACCTGTAGTACCTTTTACCCTTCAACCTGCATTACTTCATAGTAGTGCATAGCTTCACTTCCTTTATGTAAAATTACTTCTCATCATCCCAATGTTACCCTCCCTCAAGCCTCTTTGTACAACATCTGGTAATTCTTTATAACTGTCCAACTAAATCTTTTTCTTTCTTTTTCTTTATTTTTCTTTCTTTCTTTCTTTTTTCTTTCTTTTTGTTCTTTCTTTCTTTTTCTTTCTTTCTTTTTTCTTTCTTTTCATTCCTTCTTTTTTTTTCTTTTTCTTTCTTTTTCTTTCTTTCTTTATTTTCTTTATTTATTTTTCTTTCTTACTTTTTCTTTCCTTTTCTTTCTTTCTTTTTCTTTCTTTCTTTCTTTTTTCTTTCTTACTTTTTCTTTCTTTCTTTTTTCTTTCTTTGTTTCTTTGTCTTTTTCTTTCTTTTTCTTTCTTTCTTTTTTCTTTCTTTCTTTCTTTTTTCTTTCTTTCTTTTCTTTCTTTTCTTTCTTTCTTTATTTTTCTTTCTTTTTTCTTTCTTACTTTTTCTTTCTTTCTTTCTTTTTCTTTCTTTCTTTCTTTTTTTCTTTCTTTATTTTTCTTTTTCTTTCTTCTTTCTTTTTCTTTTTCTTTCTTTCTTTCGTTTCTCTTTCTTTCTTTTTCTTTCTTTCTTCCATTCTTTTCTTCTTTCCCATCTTTCTTCTCTATATATTCAATCCCATCGGTTTATATTTGCTAGGTTCTTAAACATGATTCGGTTTCATATGAGTTGTACCTCACCTACAATATGTCCTTTCAGAGATAACCAAGGCTGGAGAAGTACAAATAGACAGTATCCCACTTGTAAATAAGCAACACTACTTTTTTTTCCTAATGTATACTTCACTTCTTTATTAAGTAATCAACTTTTCCAGCAGGCATGTCAACTGCTTTGACACTCTAGATCATACGATATGACTATTCATTTATATCACTTTTCTAAGAGGATATTATCATTCTGTTTCACATTATCACCCCAGTGTTTATGTATCTCAAATGCATTTGTCTGTGCTGTCCATCACTACATGCAACTTTATTGTTGTATCGGTCCCCGCCAAGATTAGTTTGGGACTTTAGCAGGATTAATACTGTTCCAAAAGCTCCTAGGCAAAGTGATATTGGAAGGCCTCAACTCATTTACTTACCATGTCTGCTCTCTTTTTTTTTTTGCAGGACTTACTAGATAAAGCAAGACAACATGAATTCTTGTTGATAATGGGTGACTTGAATGCACATATCAGGACAGACAGAACAGGCTATGAGGACTGCCTGGGTCCACATGGGTGGGGCAACAGGAATAAGGAAGGAGATGTCATTCTAGACTTCTGTCTGGCAAATGGCTTGATGGCGACCAACACATGGTTCAGGAAAAACAGACAGTCAGAAGATCGCATACAAGAGTGGCCAACATGCAACTCAGGTAGACTTCCTCCTAGTAAAGAAAAGGCACTGGGGTAGAATCAGTGATTGTAAACTCATCCCCAGTGAAACAGTCAGCCCACAGCATAGACTTACAGTAAGCTACAAGCAGGGGTCAGAGAAGGCATTAAGTTCAACAGAGACCATGCTGCAGACCTGGAAGTTGACTGGAGAGAAAGCACAATGATTCAAGGCATTACTCAGGGCTCTAGCACCTCAAGAAGAAGAGAAAATAGGTGGAGTTGAAGAAGAATGGCAGTGCCTCAAAGCATGTGTGAGGACTACAGAACAGATGTGTAGCTAAGCCAGGTATGGAAATAAGGTACATAAGGAAAGCTGGTGGTGGAATGCAGAAGTCCCGGAAGTGATCAAAACAAAAAAAGGAGCGCAGGAAGAAGTGGGAGACAGAAAGGATGGAAAAGACTAGGAAGGAATCCTGGTTATCTAACAAACAGGCTAAGAACGTAGTTACAATGGCAAAGAACAAGTTATCAAAGGCACTCTACTAGCTTATGGAAAGTGACTCATTAGGTGGAACAAAGAAAGGATCAGGTTTCAAGGCAAAGACGAAAAGATAAAGAAACTAGTCAGGCACCCTTCATAAGGGATGCCAGCAAGAACCTGCTCACCAGTCCACAGGACATCAAAGGCAGATGGAAGGACTACTTCCAGCAGCTTCTGAATAAAGAAAACCTCACAGAAGTTGTACTGCCCCAGACACAGCTTATGATGAGAGAAGAGGAGCCCACCATAGAAGTAAGAACAGCACTAAGGAAAATGAAGTCAGGGAAAGCAGCAGGCTCAGATGGGGTCACAGCAGATGTGATAAGGATGCTGGGTAAGATGGGGATAAATGGCTCCTGAGGGTACACACAGTAGTGTGGAGAGAAAGGCATATGTATCCTAGATGACTGGAGAATAAGCATATCAGTGCCAGTGTTCAAGAACAAAGAGGACATTCACAACTATGGGTACTACAGAGGTATCAAACTCCTGTCACATTGCACAAAAATTCTGGAGAGGGTGATTGATAAATGGATATGCAGAGTAGTAGAAAGTAAGATGGGAGATGAACAGTTTGGATTCAGATCAGGGTGCAGCACAACTGACCAAATGTTTGCAGTGGGACAGATAGTTGACAAGAAGCTAGAGATGAGGAAAGAGTCAAACTGGGCATTCCTAGACTAGGAGAAAGCATTTGACAATGTCCCAAGAAAGCTGATCTGGGCAGTTCTGCGGTGATGAAAAGTCCCAGAAACATTGTTAAAATTAGTGCAAGCTATGAACAAGGATCCAATGACTCAAGTACGAACAATGTTCGGTCTCACAGAGGGTTCCCATTGGAGTGGGTGTGTATCAGGTTTCATGTCTGAGCCCACTGCTGTTCATACAGATGATGGACTACATTAGCAAACAGATTGGAAGAGACAGATCAATAAAGTTGCTGTGTGCAGTTGATGTGGCATTACAGGCAGACTCTGAGCAAGAACTTCAGCAAAGGACAGGGGAATGGAATGCAAAACTGAAGGCACATGGGTTGAAACTGAGTACAGATAAGACACTGGTAATTGCACCAAATGGGGGGAAATGAGAAGGAACTAAGAAGTGAGATAAAAGAGAAAATAGTGGAATAGGGTAACAGCTTCAGGTATCTGGGAAGGGTAGTTGAGAAGAAGGGAAGTCTGAATGAGGAGGTCAAAACCAGAATCAGAGGGGCTGCAGCCAACTGGTATAGTGTGGCAGATGTAGTGCATGACAGAAGAATGCCAAAGAAGCTGAAAACTAAGGTGTGCAAAACAGTAGTGAGACCAGTACTACTGTATGGTATGTAAACCTGGGCAGTAAACACCAGTACTACTGTATGGTATGTAAACCTGGGCAGTAAACACCAGTATTACAGTATGGTATTGAAACCTGGGCAGTAAACACCAGTACTACTGTATGGTATGTAAACCTGGGCAGTAAACACCAGTATTGCAGTATGGTATGGAAACCTGGGCAGTAAACACCAGTACTACTGTATGGTATGTAAACCTGGGCAGTAAACACCAGTACTACTGTATGGTATGGAAACCTGGGCAGTAAACACCAGTACTACTGTATGGTATGGAAACCTGGGCAGTAAACACCAGTACTACTGTATGGTATGTAAACCTGTGCAGTAAACACCAGTACTACTGCATGGTATGGAAACATGGGCAGTAAACACCAGTATTACAGTATGGTATGGAAACCTGGGCAGTAAACACCAGTACTACTGTATGGTATGGAAACCTGGGCAGTAAACACCAGTACTACTGTATGGTATGGAAACCTGGGCAGTAAACACCAGTATTAAGGTATGGTATGGAAACCTGGGCAGTAAACACCAGTACTACTGTATGGTATGGAAACCTGGGCAGTAAACACCAGTACTACTGTATGGTATGTAAACCTGGGCAGTAAACACCAGTATTACAGTATGGTATGGAAACCTGGGCAGTAAACACCAGTACTACTGTATGGTATGTAAACCTGGGCAGTAAACACCAGTATTACAGTATGGTATGGAAACCTGGGCAGTGAACACCAGTACTACTGTATGGTATGGAAACCTGGGCAGTAAACACCAGTACTACTGTATGGTATGTAAACCTGGGCAGTAAACACCAGTATTACAGTATGGTATGGAAACCTGGGCAGTAAACACCAGTACTACTGTATGATATGTAAACCTGGGCAGTAAACACCAGTATTACAGTATGGTATGGAAACCTGGGCAGTAAACACCAGTACTACTGTATGGTATGGAAACCTGGGCAGTAAACACCAGTACTACTGTATGGTATGGAAACCTGGGCAGTAAACACCAGTACTACTGTATGGTATGGAAACCTGGGCAGTAAACACCAGTACTACTGTATGGTATGTAAACCTGTGCAGTAAACACCAGTACTACTGCATGGTATGGAAACATGGGCAGTAAACACCAGTATTACAGTATGGTATGGAAACCTGGGCAGTAAACACCAGTACTACTGTATGGTATGGAAACCTGGGCAGTAAACACCAGTACTACTGTATGGTATAGAAACCTGGGCAGTAAACACCAGTACTACTGTATGGTATGGAAACTTTGGCAGTAAACACCAGTACTACTGTATGGTATGGAAACCTGGGCAGTAAACACCAGTACTACTGTATGGTATGGAAACCTGGGCAGTAAACACCAGTACTACTGCATGATATGGAAACCTGGGCAGTAAACACCAGTACTACTGTATGGTATGGAAACCTGGGCAGTGAACACCAGTACTACTGTATGGTATGGAAACCTGGGCAGTAAACACCAGTACTACTGCATGGTATGGAAACCTGGGCAGTAAACACCAGTACTGCTGTATGGTATGGAAACCTGGGCAGTTAACACCAGTACTACTGCATGGTATGGAAACCTGGGCAGTAAACACCAGTACTGCTGTATGGTATGGAAACCTGGGCAGTAAACACCAGTACTACTGCATGGTATGGAAACCTGGGCAGTAAACACTAGTACTACTGTATGGTATGGAAACCTGGACAGTAAACACCAGTACTACTGCATGGTATGGAAACCTGGGCAGTAAACACCAGTACTACTGTATGGTATGGAAACCTGGGCAGTGAAGGCAGAGCAGGTGAGGAGGCTGGAGATGATGGAGATGACTGTGAGGCTGTAGATGATGGAGATGACTGTAAGGCTGGAGATGATGGAGATGACTGTGAGCCAGGTGACAACCCATCTTACAACAAAGGAGTGCTTGAGATAGGTGGTAAAATGCACACTGTGGGGCAGATGAAGAAATGAGGACATAAGCCAAAGTAGCTCTAATTTTAGAAAAGGTCAAAGTGAGTAGATTACTGTGGTTCAGGCACATGTTCAGAAAAACAGAAGAGACTCTGGTGAAGATGATTTGGGACAGACAGGAAGAAAGCAAGAGGAAACAAGGACATTCAGAAAAGAGATGGATGAATTGTGTGAGAAAAGACCTGTGACAGTCAGGCGTGCATGTTGAAGAAGTTTGGAGAGTGGCATTGAGTGGAGAGAGATGGCGATAGTTGACATGACACCCCAGCCCTATGTAGAAAAATGGGAAAAAGAGGGGATTGGTGTTCTCTAAACCCTGGATCCATCCCAATTCTGCTTCATCAAGGGCAGTTCCTGCCTGTTAAACCTGGCAGAATTCTTTGAAAATGTGACCAGGGTCATTGATAAGGGCAATTTGGTGCACAAAGCTTGCCTCAACTTGGTAAACGCCTATGACACAATCCCATGCTAAGACATTACCGAAAAACTTAGCAAACTGAAAATAAACTCCTTTGTTGTAAGATGGGTTGTCAACTGGCTCATAAACTGATCACACACTATCAAAGTGGGTGACTTCACATCAACCAGCAGACATGTCACTAATGGGGTGTCACAAAGGTCTGTGCTGGGTCCCCTACTGTTTGATATATATTTCTCAGACGTTCAGGCCAAAACTAAGGAGCTGTGGCTGACCAAGTTTGTGGATGACTGCAAACTGGGTGCAATTATTGAATCCCCAAATGATGTCAGTATTCTTTAGGAGGGTCGTATGCAGACCAACAACTGGTGTCTTAGTCACAGTATCAAACTGAATGCAAATAAATGCATCATCATTCCCTTCAGTAAAACCAATGTCCATTCACACTATCAAATTAACAATACCCTAAGTACCTACAAAGTGGTAAGAGTTCTGGGATCACAGGTAGACTGCAACTTTAAGTTTGACCACTATGTGTCTACTGTAGTAAGGAAGGCTTTCTACATAGCACACTTAATTAGCGAAGGCATTATCTCTAGACCAAGGGAGGTTATAATCCCTCTATACTCATCCTTAATCAGGCCCATAATTCAATGTAATGCACCTTTTGGCATGTACTGTACAAAGCACCTGCAGCAATTGGAGTGACCTCAGAGGTGTCTAACCAAGAAGATCAAAGGACTCTAGCACGTACCTTACATAGATCGACTAAAGTCCCTGTCACTATACTCAGTATCATATAGACTTTTTAGGTGAGACTTATGGCTGGTTTGCAGAGCAATCTCTGACCCAAACCTAATGAATTTGCTGCACATTCATAAATCAAACAGGGCTAGAGCTACCCATTCCAGAGACCTAAATATGGTCTGCAACTGCCATGTCTTTGGAATAGGATGCCAATTCCTGTGAAGCAGAGCACCTTTATGACACTGTTCAAAAGGAATCTGGACGAGTTGATGGGGCACCATAAATTCTTACTGGAGATAGCACCCACAATCTTCCTGGACTTGGGCAGTCATTACTAAATACAATCCTGGGTATTGACTAGAGTATCACTGGTATTACATTGGGATGAAGCAGATAGACTTGAAATGACCTCCAGGATGATAGCCTAGTAACCTCCTATGATCCTATGATCCTATGATGATGCTATGATCCTATGATGCTATGATCTTATGATCCTATGATCCTATGACGCTATGATCCAATGATCCTATGATGCTATGATCCTATGATCCTGTGATGCTATGATCCTGTCTACTCTTTTCCCCTGCTTCCCATCCAATACTAGTTCATGGCCTCTGTGGTATTTACACATTGTGGCCATTCTGGTCAAATGTATTTCAGTGGATCAATCCTCTCATCTTTTCATGAGTATTAGCAGGTAACAGCACCTATCGCACAATCACATAGCTGGTGTACTGCAGGTAGCCCTGTTGCAATCACTATGCAACACTCGTTATACATGGGGAGTGGGCATATCTATCACATAGAAAAAATGATGAACCAGTCGACCACAGTGTAAACAGAGCTGACTATAAGGCACAGACCAGAACAATGCAGGTATAAAATAAAGCGTTTATTCCAATTGAGCACACTGACTGAGCGCTTTCACCAGAAAAACTGGTTTCTTCAGAGTCATACAAAACACACCCAGCAAGTTGTTCTTAAATACTCACTCATTTCATAATTAAGTAATCAATCAATCAAATCTCACTTGTAAAAGAAGCCTTATCACAAGATCAAAAATGAGTAAAAAACCTCACAAAGTATTGAGTGTTAAACAATACATAACACAGAAAGTGATTTACAAAATACTTGTACATACTTATACAAATGCAACTTTGGCAACCCACGCATAGACATCTGAACATAACAAATATATATATAATAAACAATAATAAAAAATGAACAATATATATAGTACGTATGTGTGTACTCATATAAAAAGGGTCTACACATAAATTTGATTGTATATGGAACTAAAGTGACCTAAGATAATATACACATATAAAAAAATATATGTATATATAAAAATAAAAATGAATACTAATACAGAACGTTAAAAACTAATTGAACAGCCTGTTCCATAAATGCTAAATATAATGCTCTGTAGGGTATTCCAATAAACTAACACTATATTAGCAAAAAATGCCATTAATATTAAAGATCACACAACAATGTTAAATAAAGTTGGCCCTGTGTTTCATTAACACAGGGCCAACTTTATTTAACATTGTTGTGTGATCTTTAATATTAATGGCATTTTTATGCTAATATAGTGTTAGTACTGTACTGCAGGTAGCCCTGTTACAATCACTATGCAACACTCATTATACATGGGGAGTGGGCATATCTATCACATAGCTGTTGTACTGCAGGTAGCCCTGTTACAATCACTATGCAACACTCATTATACATGGGGAGTGGGCATATCTATCACATAGCTGTTGTACTGCAGGTAGCCCTGTTACAATCACTATGCAACACTCATTATACATGGGGAGTGGGCATATCTATCACATAGCTGTTGTACTGCAGGTAGCCCTGTTACAATCACTATGCAACACTCATTATACATGGGGAGTGGGCATATCTATCACATAGCTGTTGTACTGCAGGTAGCCCTGTTACAATCACTATGCAACACTCATTATACATGGGGAGTGGGCATATCTATCACATAGCTGTTGTACGGCAGGTAGCCCTGTTACAATCACTATGCAACACTCATTATACATGGGGAGTGGGCATATCTATCACATAGCTGTTGTACTGCAGGTAGCCCTGTTACAATCACTATGCAACACTCATTATACATGGGGAGTGGGCATATCTATCACATAGCTGTTGTACTGCAGGTAGCCCTGTTACAATCACTATGCAACACTCATTATACATGGGGAGTGGGCATATCTATCACATAGCTGTTGTACTGCAGGTAGCCCTGTTACAATCACTATGCAACACTCATTATACATGGGGAGTGGGCATATCTATCACATAGCTGTTGTACTGCAGGTAGCCCTGTTACAATCACTATGCAACACTCATTATACATGGGGAGTGGGCATATCTGTCACATAGCTGTTGTACTGCAGGTAGCCCTGTTACAATCACTATGCAACACTCATTATACATGGAGAGTGGGCATACCTATCACATAGCTGTTGTACTGCAGGTAGCCCTGTTACAATCACTATGCAACACTCATTATACATGGGGAGTGGGCATATCTATCACATAGCTGTTGTACTGCAGGTAGCCCTGTTACAATCACTATGCAACACTCATTATACATGGGCAGTGGACATATCTATCACATAGCTGTTGTACTGCAGGTAGCCCTGTTACAATCACTATGCAACACTCATTATACATGGGGAGTGGGCATATCTATCACATAGCTGTTGTACTGCAGGTAGCCCTGTTACAATCACTATGCAACACTCATTATACATGGGGAGTGGGCATATCTATCACATAGCTGTTGTACTGCAGGTAGCCCTGTTACAATCACTATGCAACACTCATTATACATGGGAGTGGGCATATCTATCACATAGCTGTTGTACTGCAGGTAGCCCTGTTACAATCACTATGCAACACTCATTATACATGGGGAGTGGGCATATCTATCACATAGCTGTTATACTGCAGGTAGCCCTGTTACAATCACTATGCAACACTCATTATACATGGGGAGTGGGCATATCTATCACATAGCTGTTGTACTGCAGGTAGCCCTGTTACAATCACTATGCAACACTCATTATACATGGGGAGTGGGCATATCTATCACATAGCTGTTGTACTGCAGGTAGCCCTGTTACAATCACTATGCAACACTCATTATACATGGGGAGTGGGCATATCTATCACATAGCTGTTGTACTGCAGGTAGCCCTGTTACAATCACTATGCAACACTCATTATACATGGGGAGTGGGCATATCTATCACATAGCTGTTGTACTGCAGGTAGCCCTGTTACAATCACTATGCAACACTCATTATACATGGGGAGTGGGCATATCTATCACATAGCTGTTGTACTGCAGGTAGCCCTGTTACAATCACTATGCAACACTCATTATACATGGGGAGTGGGCATATCTATCACATAGCTGTTGTACTGCAGGTAGCTCTGTTACAATCACTATGCAACACTCATTATACATGGGGAGTGGGCATATCTATCACATAGCTGTTGTACTGCAGGTAGCCCTGTTACAATCACTATGCAACACTCATTATACATGGGGAGTGGGCATATCTATCACATAGCTGTTGTACTGCAGGTAGCCCTGTTACAATCACTATGCAACACTCATTATACATGGGGAGTGGGCATATCTATCACATAGCTGTTGTACTGCAGGTAGCCCTGTTACAATCACTATGCAACACTCATTATACATGAGGAGTGGGCATATCTATCACATAGCTGTTGTACTGCAGGTAGCCCTGTTACAATCACTATGCAACACTCATTATACATGGGGAGTGGGCATATCTATCACATAGCTGTTGTACTGCAGGTAGCCCTGTTACAATCACTATGCAACACTCATTATACATGGGGAGTGGGCATATCTATCACATAGCTGTTGTACTGCAGGTAGCCCTGTTACAATCACTATGCAACACTCATTATACATGGGGAGTGGGCATATCTATCACATAGCTGTTGTACTGCAGTTAGCCCTTTTGCAATCACTATGCAACACTCGTTATACATGAGGAGTGGGCATATCTATCGCATAGCTGTTGTACTCCAGGTAGCCGTGTTTCAATCACTATGCAACACTCGTTATACATGGGGAGTGGGCATATGTAGTAGTCTAAAATGATATTTCAAAGTCTATTTAAGGAAAGTAGCGCTTGTCGTTACTGATGAAGAAACAACATTTTTCAGTGGTGTTTGCAATGTCATACATTTAACCTTCCCTGATCTCCAGTGACCTTGGAATGAGTAAAAATTAGTTAGGATGCATGAGGCACACCTAAGAGGTGTGGTGGCAAAACTCTTACAGAAATGTATCTTTAATGCATGTTTTTAACTGACTTTCAATGAGGTGAGTTTGTCAGAATCTCACTAAACCAAACTTCAATGGGTAGTCTTGTAATTTACCCATGTAAGCATTCACAGGCCTAACAGCTGATGTTTGCATCATAACATAGCCTGATATGTACTGTTTAATCTCATACTATCTAACCAGGTTAGGCAGAGAGGTGACAGAACTCTGCATCACTTTTATTAAAATCAGTAAAATGAACAATGAAACAAAGAACATTAAGAGTTCACAACATAGTTGCAAGGAAAAACATGAAAGGTTTTTGCTTATACAAAACACATACTTATGTGATGACTTTGAGTTCAAGATAGTTTATAGTACAGTTAAATCAATCACCCCGTGCTTTCAGTACTTCATCATCTGAAGCATTTCAGTGTTTATTTGCTTTGCTGTTACTGCTTAGAAGAAGTCTGCAGGTCTAGGAACATGTTAGATAACAGTACCTGACAGAAGTAATATTCCACAGAACTTACATTTCAGTAGAAATCATGGAAACGGATATGTCTGTGGTAATGTTTATGGGCATAAGGTGGAATTAATATTTCAGAGATGGTGGAAGCATTTCTGATATTCAAACATCCAGTCCTGAAACACACAGGGATAAATGGGACTTTGTATACTAGAAATAATTTTTAAATACAAAAACATTAAAACTGTTGGAAGTGATTGCTATGTGTCAAAAATGATTGGTCACAGTGTATTCAGAGTAAAATAGTGAACGTTTCAACTGTGTCGGTGTACAGAGTTAAATATGATGACATTATTTGGTTAATGGGGAACACTACTTCATAATGAAATATAAATACCTAACTGTGCTTAACGTCTTTTGCCCCAACAGATGAGATTCTTTTTTTGGAAAACCCGTTATGTAAGGATATAACATTTTCAGTCATGTTTAATGACTCACTAAATACCACATGAAGCTGAAGTCTACAAGAGTGGCCAAAAATGATTTAAGACTGTTGCCAAATGGTTGTGGCATTGTCAGCTGGTCTTGTAAAAAATTAAAATGGTACATCTGCTTGTTAATCACTAGTTTCTCATCTTCTGTTTTTCATGCCTTCTTTTTTTCTATCTCTTTCAGCCTGTGGCGTTGCATTAATTAAAATGCTGAATGAGTCAGTCTCGTAGTTATTGCTGCATTGACATATTTGTCACATTGTGTAATGATTGACATATTTGTCACATTGTGTAATGTTTTTCTTTCTACAGTGTGTGAGCAGTCTGTTTCCAAGTACACAAGAGCAAAATAATAAATGTAATAATCTGTCCTATCAGATTCATTTTAATGTTGTCCTCCTTTTAATACTTGTACAGAGTCAGTGGTGCAACTCACTGGTGCAGCAGGCTGTGAGTTCTATTCCCGCACCAGGCAGATAAATAGCTGACACTGTAGTCCAGTATTTGAGGGTGTGCTGTACTCTTGAATCTGTCACCTTTCAGATGACATGTTAACTCATTAATACGTCTGTTGTGTAAAATGTCACACCTCTGTCACCTGGGTCCTAGGTCTCTTCTGAAAAGAGTCCATTAGCCTAGTTGAACGATCAAAAAAGGATACATAAAAATAAATAAATAATACTAGATCAATTTGAGAATTAAGTGATGTATAGAAGGGCAGTATAGATATTTTGTACAGTAATTGAAGCCCCTCCTCATATATCTAAAAAATGAAATAGAACCCTTCTTCCTCCAAGTATATACCAGCTACATTAACTGGCCATTAGCAAACTTTGGCTAGCAGAACTGGATAAGTAACTGCAGTAATCTAGTAACGTTCCGGAATTAAAATGCCACCAAGTCAACTTGGCATATTAGTACTGAAAACAATAGACCATAATTAACTTGTAGTTCTTACGTTATCATAAAAAAAAACTGGAACACCCATTTCCTAGGTAATTTAAGATGGAGTGACATAATTAACAAAGCTGTAAAGTTTAAATTATGGATATATCTACACAGGAACCTAAACAAGCAGGAAATAGTTTTAGGAAAGCTGACATTGAATAAGTTGCATTGTTGTAGCAGAGGGGAAAAGCTGCCATATGAAAGAAACAGTATCTTTAAGGAATAAAAATTATGTCAAGTATACCTTCCTGCAGAGTAGTTCTACTTAAAAATGTATAGCAGGAGTTACAGAACAACAACCTTGATTAAACGTACAACATATCTTCTGTTCAAAACAAAGCTTACCATAGTACAAAATAAAGAAGAAGAAACACACTGCTAACAAAACAGTAAATGCTTACTAAACTTTAAAATAAAGTAAAAATGCAAAATATTTTCATCTCTATGTAGATGAGACATTCAATAAAAAAATATATATTTAAAAAATATAAACATCATGTAGCAAAATCAAGCTACCTGTCCAAAAAAATAGTCTCAAATCAGATGAAAACAAGTGGCAGAAGGAAAACATTTGCGAAAGATGATATAGTAATGAAATACATTGTACGGCTTTTTACAACATTTAAACATTTCAAATGAAATGTTAAATGTTTTTTTCTGAAAAAAAACAAACAAAATGGAAAATAAAAAATAATGAAAACGTCAGTGAAGTTGATAAAAACATTATTTGTACTACATATGGAATTTATGAAATGACTAAAAATGCTAAAGATGATGAAAAGAGGACCTGTTTTGAAAAGGTCATATTTTAAAGATCTTACTTTTTTATTGTACAAGTTTTGTCCCTATACCTGCTGACAATCAGTCCCTTGGTTGCATCAGCACTCATATCACAGAGATGAATGCCTACACCCCTCTCATTCCATACATGCTCCTTATGTGAACAGCTACTGTCAGTGGTTTGGGTGGTCACACCCACATCCTCCTGACTAACCCTCTGTATGATGAGATTCTGCTTTCCAGTGGTGCCCTGTCATTGGAGCTGCAGAACAAGCTGGGCATGGCCCACTGCACCCCATAGATTGTGCAGACCGATCCTTCCTACCTGGCAAGAGCCCAAGCTGCTAGTCGAACTCAGGCCGCCAGGGCTGCAGTCAGGGCTTTATCACTGTATGCCCCCAGTGCAGGCTTAAGATCTTAAATTTGATACACGTTTTATGCTATCCTATTCATTGAATCCTGGCATGACTCCCATGTAATCCTAGCTGCCAATGTAGTTCTTTCCTTCCTAGGATGGAATTGCACCCCACCCAACATCTGTACTTAAAATGATAATGACAAAGAAAACAGATTTCTTTTACTGAGAACAGCTGGGTATATGTTCGAAAAGAGCATTGTTTTATTTACGCTAGATATGGCGTACAAGTTGTTGTAGGTATTTACATGGTTCAAGTCAACCTCCAAAGCAATGGAAACTCAACGAGTTGTCAGATCGTCTAGACTGACCTCCACTGACCACTCTGTTTTCAGAGGAACTGAGGGTCTTAGCTAAATTATTTGTGAACAATAGCTATAATTTTAACCTGCTATCTGATATAGTTAAAAATATCTTTCAAGAAAAGAGAGGCAAATAATGAACCAACTCTCATCAGGTCACTGTTTTCTGGAAGAAATATGGTTAGTTATAGCAGAATGAAATGATTTTAGCCGAGACTTCTGTATTACTTTTACTTTTCAGTAGATCCAACAGACATAAAAAAGTTATTATTAACAAATTTAGGATTTTTAGGGCAAATGGTAACTTAGAATATTTTGTATGGGACACCTTTGTTAATTAACTAAAAAAAATGTAGTCAAGATGATTTTGGGTAAAGTGGTTCCTTGTAAGGTCCTGCAAATTTTATATAACTCTAAGGATATATCCAAGTGGACTCTGTTATCATTGTAGATTTTCTTATACAGGTCCTTACCTGCCCCTAACTCATGCGACTGAAACATTTGGTATCACAGAGCATTTTAAATGTAATTCTTGTGCAATTGTTTATATGCCAAGAGGTTCTGGCTGTGAAAGCTTCCATGGAAACCCATACGGGCTGTTGTAGCTCATTTCTGAATTGCCAAACATCCCAAGATTGAAAAGAATGTGCTTTACATACAATAACTTTATTTTCTTCATTCACATTTTAATGATGTATGGGGGGTGTATTTCAATAGCTTTCTAGAAAAGAAGGACCTTTTTCACTTTCTAGTTATTTTCAGGAAACTAACTCCATATGGCATTTTATTTGAAATTTCTAAATGTAACAACTGTGCACGATACATCATTGCTATTATAGTTTTTGAAAGGTTTCCTTTGTCTGACTAGAGACTATTTCTGGCCATGTGGCTTGATTTTACTATATAATGTTATTTGCTGTGGCATCGTTTTTCTGAAGAACTCTGATCTACTCATGCAGTTTTGCTTGATTTATTTTAAGGCCAATAAAACTGTTTGCTTTTCCAAGTGTGTGTTTGTTTTTATTTAAAATATCATCTGTTACTTGAACATTACAGCCTGTCAATGGACTACTAGAAGTTCTGAAAAAGGTATGCTTATGATGACTTGTTAAGTATATGGGTTATTGTTTCCTGACCAAAGACCATCCTGTTCCTGTCTTGTTTTATGTGAAATATACTCAGGTGTCCCTTAACCTCAGTCATCAGTTTAAAAGCAGCTAATAAAGAAAGGTAAGGCTAGGAATTGATACCAAGCTGCTTTCTGTAGTCCAGGGTTTGATTCCCACGGCCTGTTTTTGCTTTCTGTGTCACTCTGACTATGTCACCTAACCAGAGAGTGCTCTGGGGCAATTGGAACACTGCTCTAGATTCACCAATGGTCTCCTGCCTGTGAAATAATGAACTTTCACATCATGAGCCTGAAGGCAGTCATTGGTCAAGCAACATTTCCCATCACAAGAAAAATTAATCTGTGCTCCAGAACTCTGATACCACTGACAAAAGACTATCACAGCAAAGCTCCGCAAAAAATCTAGGAAGAAGAATATGACAGAAGACTTTGAAGAAATTATTTATAACTGTGGAGTAGAAATTTGCTAGCCAGGATTGCAAGATATGAGGCATTTAAACGTGACAGCCTGCAAATAAACAATATCATTCAGCAAAAGGAAAATGAGTCAAGCAACTGAAGAAACTACCAGGACCTGCTACTGATTTCTTTCGGTCAGGGACATGTACTGTTTGGGAACAAAAAGGTGACACCCTGCTGATTGCAAAACTCAGCCTAAGAACAATTTCTTATGAATCTTTCAGTACCCAAATGACTGGGTACAGTTTCTGTGCTGGGTACTCATTGAGTGTCACCCTTCCATTTCCTGACTCTACACAGTGGAATATTACAAACTAATTATTGGGACACTTTGTATGTTGTCGAATCTCAAAATCTCTAAATTCAAAATACTGAAACCAAAATCTTGAAAGCTCAAAATACTGAAACTCAAAATCTCGAAAATCAAAATATTGAAAAAACAAAAGACATCAACACTAACTATATTGCAGCACAACTACATACATAAATATATTACGCTGCGTCCCCCACACCCCTTGCTACTTAAATATATCAACTTCGAGATTGCACTTCACTACACTAAGATGAGTTATGTTGTAGTATAGTACATTAAAAGGGAACATGACTAAGGTTACAACACACAGTCATGAAGCATGTAATGGTATGTTTGACATTTTCTTCTGTGAAGAGCGATCTCAGAGTTGATTTATTTAAGAAGCAGGGGGTGTGGGGGTGCAGTTGGAGAAGACTAATATGGTTTGTCTTTTATATGTTTCTGCATGTAGTTCTGCTGTAATATAGTTAATGTTGGTGTCCTGTGTTTTTTTTTCAATATTTTGAGTTTCAGTATTTTGAGTTTTCAGTATTTTGAACTTTCTAGATTTTGGTTTCAGTATTTTGAATTTAGAGATTTTGAGATTCGAGATTTAGATGTAGACCCATAAATATATATATATATATATATATATATATATATATATATATATATATATATATATATACAAATATATACAGATATATATATATATATATATATATATATATATATATATATATATATATAAATAAATATATACAGATATATATATATATATATATATATATATATATAGATATATATATATATATATAGATATATAGATATAGGTTTACTATCATATGTTCAATCACACTTTGTGCAAGTTATTATAATGCCAAACCATATGGCCGAAACTAAAAACATCTACTACAGAAAATGTCGACCGCGGATGTGGAGAATGTCAAATTCGGTATTCAAACATTATCCACACTTCCGCTAGATGTAGCAGACTACAACACACACCAAACAATGGTTTTGCAGGAGAGCAAGCTCCACTGCACCCCCTGCTACTTATACAAACTCCAAGATCGCACTACAGTGAGGGAAAGGGGACATTCCAGGATCCCCACTATAGTGCGATCTGCATTAAAATGCTGAAATTCATAACAGGGAATGCTATAGTCCATTCACTGTTGTGCATTTCAACATTTTTTTTTCTTTCTTTCCTAATGTGAAATTGGGCGTTCGGACTTACGTAAATCGAATGAAGTGTGATTGCCCTTTTGATAGTAAACCTGTGTATATAGATATATATATATATATATATATATATATATATATATATATATATATATATATATATATATAAAAATATATATATATATATATATATATATATATATATATATATACCCTGTAAAAATATGGGCGACAACCTTTATAAATACTCTGTCTCTCATAGCTGGAACAAACTCCCATTTCATATTAGAAGTATAACTCATGCCAACAACTATATCATATATATATATATATATATATATATATATATATATATATATATATATATATATTACACACACACACACACACACACACACACACACACACACATATATATATATGTATATATATATATATATATATATATATATATATATATATATAGGTAGGTTCATAGGTTCATAGGTTCATACAAGGCTATCTGCCCTAGGGCATTTATAAGCCTAGCCAGAGTGTGTTTGGCTTTCGCCACCCATTTTAAATTAGTTTTGCTATGCCCTTTTTCGAGGGTAGTATACTGTGCCTCTGTCCAACAGTGACACAGAAGTGATACTCAGGGTAAACCTACAATCTCCCATCCACTCATCAAGATTCCTCTTGAAGAGAGTCAATGAGGGATAGCCAGTGTGCTGAACCAAAGGGGTGTAAGAAAAAGGTTTGGTGCACCAATTACAGATGAGCCATCAGACTCCAATCATAGAGGACAGGCCAGGGAAGATTGGACCAACCTTACAGCAATAGGGTGAAATGATGCTGGTTGGGCCAGTGGTGGCTGCTGAATGCCAGGCCTTCCAGTCATTCGTATCAGATTCAATTAAGCCATTTTAGTGCGCATTTAAGATTGACGTTTTCGTTGAGTCCAGGTCTGGACTCGGCATTTATATATCTCAACATATTGTTAATGTTTCAGTTTTACTCTGATGAAGTTCGATTAAACAATAAACGGACAAAAGCGCTAAGGAACAGTTCGGTCTCCGAGTGCAGTTTTTTCTGCCCACTGTTTTAAACAGCCGCCACCTGTCAGAACTTTTTCTCCGGCAACTGGCATGATTCTGAGAAATGATGTGAATACATGGACTATGGACTATAAAAGTCGGTTCAAAATGAATTTTCCAACAGCTGGCTTGATGGGACAGTCAACATGAACTTATGGACCAAAATGTTGTTTAGTTTCAGTAGATTCCACAGATCTTTTTAGGGAATATTTTATAGTGTTGCCTTGAATGTTAGAGATCTTTTAATACATAGTTAACCACGAGGTTCTACCCAAGGACCTGGCCAACTAGTGGCGTGTCTTCTTATAATCAGTGATGATAGTAACGATGAATTAAAATATAATAAAATATAGTTTAATAATTATTGAAAACAACATATAAAAATTTTTAAATTATGTCATGATAATGCTGCGAGCCAACATGACTAATTCCACGAGACACAAGGGTAGTACTCACTATTTTTATGAATATTATATGACCTGTTGATAAGTTGATGTTACATGAAGCGTGTTTAAGAGTACAGCGATTGACCACGTGTACGCTACACTGATTCTCTACTGAATAGATAGCCCGCGCCGGTTCATCTAGCACGTTTTTTTAATGCAGCATTTTTGGGAGGACTCCCCACAAAAGATATGTTAAAAATAAACAGAAAAAATTGTTTCTAAGTTAGATGGCTATAGGACCGCTAGTGGACTATTAGTTTGCTACCAGCTTAGGGACTGCTCATTAGATGCCTATTGAATCACTATTGGACCATTAATTTGCAACCAGCTTAGGGATTGGTGCTTCATGATCATGTTTTACACTGAAGAATAAAGTGGCTCTTTTCGTGTGCTATATATCTCAACATATTGTTAATGTTTCAGTTTTACTCTGATGAAGTTCGATTAAACAATAAACGGAAGAAAGCGCTAAGGAACAGTTCGGTCTCCGAGTGCAGTTTTTTCCATCTTTTGACCTTCTGGGTCTTAATTAGTTTAAAGAAGTTTAAGTTGTATATGAGCTTAGTTTATATATATATATATATATATATATATATATATATATATATATATATATATGCATAAAATCAACATTGTGAGAAAGACTCACCTATTCACTCTGTGCATCAGATGTATATGCAACTCTAAGTCAAAACAAAATGAACAAAGGGCAGGGCACAGTCATACTTTGCAGAGAGTGGGGGGGGGGGGCAGAAGGCCAAGACTGACACTAAAGTAGTGAGTGTGTGTATGTGTGTGTGTAAGAAACACAGGACATTTAGCGCAGCATGAAATATCTCAGGGCCAGTAACAGGAGATGTAGTCCAATCAACATTAAGATTTGTTTAGCTTGCATGTGTGTACGAGCAGTTTTTGTGAAATATGTGTGTGTGTGTGTGTGTGTGTGTGTGTGTGTGTGTGTGTGTGTGTGTGTGTGTGTGTGTGTGTGTGTGTGTGTGTCTGTGTGTGTGTGTGCTTGCACTACATTCTGGCATGTCGGAGAGGAGTGAGCTGTGCATGGTAGAGTTTTCAGTTCAGTGTTGTTACTCCGGACCATGTGAACTGCCTCTGCTAGGAGTTGCACTGCCCCCTCAACAGCCCCAGTTTGAAGTGGGAGTGCTACCTGAATGTAAACAATGTCTGCTGGATGATCTCTCTTTATGGCTATGTCAAAGACCACGACTCCAAGTCCCACCACATTTAGCTGTGGACATTTCAATCACTAATGGAGCAGTTGAAATAGTGGCACTGTGGGAGTGGGATCTGGCACTGCTACATCAGCTAACACCAGACAATGTTGTGGCTCTGTGGACACATGGATACCAATCCTGCCTCAGCATATATTCCATCACAGGCACTACTTGATCCAGTGTGTCACTCATCCTATCCAAGGACTTACC
This sequence comes from Protopterus annectens, assembly GCF_019279795.1. NCBI lineage: Eukaryota > Metazoa > Chordata > Ceratodontiformes > Protopteridae > Protopterus > Protopterus annectens. The sequence goes on from NC_056747.1 coordinate 1,361,271,963, forward strand.
CACACCATTGATGCACTCAAACATGTCAAAATAACCCACTTTTAAGACTCACTCTGTCTCTTCTGAGTCCATAGTGGAACATGCCTGTGCCTCCATGATGGCCCAATACATATGTTTGGTGGCACATAATGACACTAGCATCAGGAGGAGGTTGGACAGTAAGCCTCCACCAAGCACCTCTAGCAACCCTGTTTTGTGGTACTATGCCCTCACAATGGCTATTGGCAGACTCAACCAGCTCTGCAACTGGAGTAACCACACTATCCCAATCAACTGTGTCATCCTTAATCTGTCCTAGATCTGAAGGCTCAGTGGAATGGATACACATATGCATACTGTCTGTGCCCAAAATAAGGCCAGAGGATGTGTGAGCTACAACCTCAGTGTCAGACTGAACCTTTACGCTCCTCGACTGTGATCATCACAATCATCATCGGAGCCTAACGATATTATGACATCGAGTGGCATGATTTCTACATCACCACTGTCAGGAGCACCTGTAACTTTTAAGCGACAAACACAGGAATCAGAGAAATAGGGATTAGAAATAATCCAAACTGTGTTATAAACACTCATGTTAAACAATTTCATAAGCTAAAATAATACAATAATGAACCCTGTCCTCAGACTTACATCTAACTAAAGGGTATCACTAAGCAGAAAAGGTTTGTGCTACCCATGTACAGGTGGTACTTCAGATGATAATCCTGATGTCCCTGGAAAAAGAGGAATGCAGTGGAAAAAAGGCTAATATGCATCACAGTGCAAATGACACGAGGATGGGGGGATAATACACTGCTTATCCTCCCCTTAAGGAATATCTCAGAATCAATTAGACTGACCATCCCCCATACAATCTCTGACGGACTGTGTTTCTTCTAACTACATCTCTCAATGTTTCCAGATATGTCAGAAGTATACAAGTATTAGCACATATATAGATGTCAAGCATGGCAGTGAATGCCTTATATATAACATAACTGGAAGTTGTTCTTGGGACACACCTGGCCAGTCTTCCAAATCAGCCTCAACATCAAGGAGTCTGTGTGAATCCTCTGCTGAGCTGTCGGAATCTCTGACAGTGGACAGGAACTCCTGTGGTTAAGTAGCAGGACTACCCCCCCATGGGCATCTGTTCACGATCAATCACAGGTGCTCTCTTCCAGGCCACTGTAATCATATCAGTGGCCTGGTGCCACACCTGATCAGTGGCCTGGAACCACACCTGATTATAGTTTCTGGCATGGCTACCCCCTGCATTTATGTCAGAGACCTCCTGCTGCCATGTGCTTTTCTGACAGATATATCACCTCTGCCTCTGTCAAGCAAGAAGGATCCATGGCAGTGTAAGCTTTCAATGATTACCTCATTTTTTGCATCACTGAATGGTGGCTTGTGTTGAACAGATGGTCTGGGTGCTACAGTCCTGTATGACATGAAAAAGAAAAGAAAAAATATATTTTTAGGACACACAGAAATTATTCTCTCCAAATAAAATCTGTGTACCCATCATTAACACAAAACAACTGAACACACAATGCTCAGTTAGGACTGCACACAAGTTAAGGGAGCCCCCTACACACCAAAAAATAATTCTAATACATTAGCATCACATCCATTCTGTTAACATTTCTGTAATGAGGACATCAGTTTTGTAACAGACTACTGTATGTCAGCATTATCAATAAATAGGCAAGAATTCAAAGTAGAAATGACAAGCAATTTTCCTTGGTCTCTCCACTGTTGTAGAGATTGCCACAGAACATCTGAGAAGTCTAACACATCTGTTAACCACATAAGTACAACCCCTTGAAGTTGATAATAAACACAATACACTTGCCTATACTAACTGGTGAAATTCCAATAGCAAATGGTAACTCAATATTGTGATGTAACCATTCCATTCACAAAAAAAAAATGAAAGCTGAGCAAGAACTGATATACCTGCACTGTGCCAACAATGAATAAAAAAATGGGTACAGATTAAAAACAATTCTGTTGTATATTGAAATACATTCCAAATATGAGAATGTAAACTGTTCATGAGGAGGACAAACATGCCTTATGAAAAAATGCAGTAATTTGTAGAAAAATCATGCTGAAGTAAATATCAGTATCAGCCTGTATGCATCAAAACCATCTCTCCTACTTCCACTTCCATAGTTGCACCTTAACCTTTAAATAGTGTTGATTCAGCCCTCTGAGCACTCTGAAGATGTAAATGAGGTGTAAACTAATTAGCATTCCTGAATATCAAAATTCTTACTTGGTGTAGTTGAGGTAAACATGATGTAAGTAGCTACATGATTGCATGCACATGCTCTTGGACTGCAAGAAGGAGCAATGACAATTGTAGCAGCTAATGGCTTGTAAGTGTAATGATTACTCTGAGTACAGCAAAAAGCAATACTGAAAAGACACTCCGCCGAAGTGTGTATATTATGCACAGTAGACAAGGAAAACTTGTGGTAGCATCTTGTGAGCTATGATTACAACCTTAACAACACTGATATTCTTTTAAAAATAGCTGCTTAAAATTGTTCTGAAATGCGAATAAATAAGAAATATTAGACAATGAAGCAAAGATGCAAAGAAATACCCATTCCACTATAATTCTGTTACTTAAGCTGGGATAAGGGAAAGATGCTCAGAAAATAAAGAAAAGACATAGCTGGCAGTGTTGGCAACCTTACATTAATAGGATGTAGGCTATTATTAGTCTAAATATATTGTCAATATCACATTCATCTTGACACGTTCAAGCAAATGAAAAAGGAACATTTCTGATATTTCTAATGGTTCACTTGTAATTTGATGGCTTGCTATGTCAGATTTGTATGGTGTGTACATTTTCTGATTCATACTCTAAACCTTTGTTCATAGGTTAATTGATGTTAACTAATTCAAGGATAAAAGCACTTTGTGACTGGAAGTTAACTATTTTGATAAAGTCCTGTAGTGTGGCGGACAAAAATGCTTGACTTATTTTGTGGCTGTGAATAAACTGAAGAATTTTACTTTGGACTCTTCTTTTGGTATCAGGTCTGGTTCCACGAGGTGTGTTGGTTTATACAGTACTTGTTTCTCCTCAGAGGATGCTTTTTTTATGTGCATTTGGTGTTTTGGAGCATGTTTGGAAATCAACCTTGCCTTTATTGTGGCCTGACATATGGTTAATTCATACTATTGTCATGGATACCAACAGCAGTATTGCTTTGAACAATTTTATACCAGTTTCACCAGTGTAGGAATTGCTAGAGTTTTCATCAGCAAATGAGGAGGGTAATCTAACTCATCTTATAAAACTAATGGCATCACAATACCAGCAGATACAATCCACTCTGGATAAACTACAGTTCCCAAGAGACCTTGCTGCAGATGAACCCATGCACCCAATGACAACTTCTGGTGGATTAAGGTCAACAGGAAAAGCTGCTGTTAGTCAGTCCTAGACCAACTTGTTTAACACAAACCAACAGTGTTCCATGCGGCCAGGGGAACTTTAATAATCAAACTATTTCCAACAGAACCATGCGGTTCGAACAATGGATCAATAGAGACTTGAATTTTAACAGAGAGGAGACTGTTAGCAGACCAACAGACATTAATACACATTTGCGAACATTTGAACTTAAAATGAACAAGGTATGTAGTCTACAAATTGACAATGTCTATTTGGCAGAATGTATTCGGGTCCAAAGAGTACCCAAAAGACTGTGTATGTATAAGTTTCCAAATGGTATTAAAGCAGGGCAGGAAGAACTTAAAGCACTTTAAGCCCTGTTTGACCAGCATTTGTTGCTGTTGCATTTTATTATTAAAATTAATAGTAGTAAAATTCAAACATTAATGGATGAAATTAATGTCTTAAATCAAAATATTGTGGAGGATGACTGTTTTATGAGTTTTGAAGTGAAATATGACAATAGTTTTAACAGGATTGAACAACAATTAAAGAAAATGTGTTGAGTAAACAAAGGAAACTAAGGAGGGGTGAACTTGAGTATCAGCACAAGGAGGCATACCCATTTCCAAAAAGTTATTATGACCCCCCCCTTTTTAACCAGAACAGCCAAGATGCAGAAGTTAGGATAGGCCAATATGATGAGAGAAATGAGTCTAACAACTACGAAACAGAGTTATATGAAGGTGAGACAGATGAAGTATTTGAGCAAGAATTCCCACTTCGAAGGAGGTCAGAAAGAATTCTGAATAGGAACGGAAACCAAAACAATAACAATTTTTAGGGTGACTGCAAACACCAAGGGGACAAGAGGTCAAAGGGCAAAGATAGTTTTGGAAAAACAGGAAGGGGAACAGGTACTGAATTTAAGTACATAGATACAACCTTGTATCTCACCATTTAAGGGGAAACTACTTTGTTTGCAAGGGTTCCATGTTTATAATTACACAGACATGGAACTCACTGAAGCACATTTCTCTCTTTTTAGGAAAGAGTTTAAGTTTGTGCCTGGGAGTAAAGTAGATATAGTGGATGTACTCACAGAACCTAAAATTTACAGTAGGAAGTTGAATTTTCAACTACAGTTTAAACAAGAGGCAGAAAGAATCCCAGAAGGTAATAGATTTAAGAGAAAAGGGCTTATATAACCCACCTATACATCCTAATTAGTGGATTTCGAAAGAATATGTACAAAGGAAATCTATCAAGCCTATTATTTGCATAAAATAAAACTTTTAACCTCACAGGAGAGGAAGCCTTAGAATTGAAAAAACTAAGAGATTCAGATCAATACAGGGTGATGAGACCTGATAAAGGGGGTGGGGTGGTTTTGGTGGAAAAAGAAGACTATGTGAATGATATAGCAAACACACTCTATGACACAGATCACTATGAAATAGTTTCCAGGGGGGAACTAGACATAGCTCATAAAAAGCTAACGCAACTCCTGGAAGATAGTTTATTCCAGCATGTGATTAATGAACAAACTTTTAGATTTTTGTTTAATGACCACCTATACATCCCCACTACCTTTGGAATTCCAAAAGTGCATAAAATAGTTTTTCACCCACTATATTGTCTCATCATAGCAGCACACAGCAGGTCTACTTACTCAATGGGGGTCTTCATTGACCGTTTATTGAAAGATACATTAATTCCTATTAAACATGTCTTAACAGATTCATGGGACTTCCTTGGAAGAATTAAACAAGAATATTTCTTAGAATCTAAGGGATTTTCTACCATAGATGTAGTAGACTTGTTTAGATCCAAACCACATGAAATAGGACTGGAATTATTTTCAGAGGCTTTGTTAGAATATACTACATTGAGGGGGCCTCTTTTCAATTGTATTATTGATGCTATGGAGACTATCTTACAGCACAACTACTTTAGTTTTGAAAGTGAATTTTTCAGGCAGCTAAGACATGTTGCCATGGGGTCAAGCTGTGCCCCAATGTATGCCAACTTAGCAGTAGTGGGAAAGGAGATACATTTTCAACTCGGGTTTTGAAGAAGGGTGGTTTGTTTATTTGCATTACCTGGATGATATTTTTGTTTTATGGAAAAGGGAAGAAAAAATGGTAAAAAACATTGTGAATATAAAAACAACATTTGTGAGTATTTTAAGCTGCAGAAATTAACTACCTGGATGTCACCATAAAAAGAACTGTGAGACACAAGGGCTTACATCCAAGGTTTTTCCACATATTCAAACAGTTTTTTGGCATTTGAAAGTAACCACCCATACTACATCAAAAGAAACCTAGTTAGAGGCCAGGTGATCCGAGGAGCCAGAATGCGCTCCACTATTACAGATTTTAAATTACAACTAGGAAATCTGAGTTCTATGTTTCTGGCCAGAGGGTACCCCCCACAAATGGTTTACGATTTGCCTGACAAAATTCTGGGGGGGTTGGAAAACAAGTTTGTTCCACTTTTAGGTCAATATACAACCACAAATAGGGTGGGGAGACCCAATAATAATAAAAAACAAGAATATACCAACACTATGGTTACACAGTTTGGAACATTTGATGGTAAAGTCAAGGGTATTTCTACTTACAATTGGTTAATATTGCAATGTAACCAAGAGTTAAGTAACAAACTGGGAGATAAAACCCTATTTACAACTAAGGTGGGACACAACTTGAAATTGTTGTTTGAACATCCCATCCACCAACAACCCACACAAGGAGGTACAACTAGTTGTGGTTTATGCAAGTACTGTCCCTACATTTACACAGGTAAGGAATTAATGGTAGGTGACCCCCCAGAGAAAGATTTATTTGAAAAAAAGGGAACTGTGATAGCACTGGGTTAGTATACATAGTTATTTGTCAAGACTGCTACATGTTCTATGTGGGTAAAACACAGAGATCCCTATGTAAAAGAATATATGAACATTTATATGCTATTGAGACACATACTACTAATAATGCATTATATAAGCATACACTCTCTTGCGGGGTTGGGCAAGGATTTCATTTTGGTATCTTGGAAATTATTAAGAAAGATATTAGAGGGGGGATTGGTCAAATAACATATACAGAAATGAGTATAGATGGCAGGTTTTATTAAATGTCACCCACCCTCCAGGTCTGAACAACCAAAGAGCGACCAAACTATGAACTGTGAACGTTTTTTTAAAATGTTTTTGAATAATATATGTTTGTTTTGTATTCACATTAATAATTAATTTAATTTAAAATGGTAATAATTAATCGATTGTGGTTTTAGAATGACTACTTGAGTGTTTTAAAAGCTCATGAATACTTTTATTGGATAATTGAATTATAAGCACTTAATTGATGTTAACTAATTCAAGGATAAAAGCACTTTGTGACTGGATGTTAACTGATTTGATAAAGTCCTGTAGTGTGGCGGATGAAAGGGCTTGACTTATTTTGTGGCTGTGTATAAATGGAAGAATTTTACTTTGGACTCTTCTTTTGGTATCAGGTCTGGTTCCACGAGGTATGTTGGTTTATACATTTCTAATGGTACACTTGTAATTTGATGGCTTGCTATGTCAGATTTGTATGGTATGTATATTTTCTGATTCATACTCTAAACCTTTGTTCATAGGTTCATAGGTTGGTACTGGGCTATCGGCCCTAGGCCCTACATAAGCCTAGCCATAACAATTCCCTGGCTATTTCTTCCCACAATATTTACTTCCCTGAACCCCTGTCTAGCAGGGTGACTGACGTGATCCTGGGGCGAATTTCCTATCTCCCGTCCAATCACCAAGGTTTCTTTTGAAGAGGGCCAAAGAGGCGCTCTGCTTGACATGTATGGGCAGTCTATTCCAGAGTCTGGGGAGTCTCTGGGTCAGGAACCTTGGTGGCAAAAAGAGATAAGACACACAACTGAGTGTGTGTGTTGATATTGCACTAAACTGAGGGTTCAAATCCAGCTAGTGTACTGTTTGAGAGAGTTAATTTATATTTCCAGCGCATATGATCAGGTTGTAAGACACACACAGTAAGGAGCCGTCCCAATCCTCCATTTTCCTTATTATTGCCTGATGTTTGCTACTACTGACAATTGTTACCCATTTATTCCAAAACAATGCAATTATGTGAAAAATGTTCCATACTGCTAAGTGTAATATTTTCCTCTACTTCTTCTGTTAAATTTACCTGATTGTAGTTCTTTTTAACACATGCTTGTATTCCACAATCTCATAACCCTCTATCAGCATGTAGGCGAGCGTTTCCAGCATATTACTTATAGGGACTATACTGCTGTAAACGTCCTCTATCAGCATGTAGGCGAGCGTTTCCAGCATATTACTTATAGGGACTATACTGCTGTAAACATCCTCAATCAGCATGTAGGCGAGTGTTTCCAGCATATTACTTACAGGGACTATACTGCTGTAAACGTCCTCTATCAGCATGTAGGCGAGCGTTTCCAGCATATTACTTATAGGGACTATACTGCTGTAAACGTCCTCTATCAGCATGTAGGCGAGCGTTTCCAGCATATTACTTATAGGGACTATACTGCTGTAAACGCCCTCTATCAGCATGTAGGCGAGCGTTTCCAGCATATTACTTATAGGGAATATACTGCTGTAAACGTCCTCTATCAGCATGTAGGCGAGCGTTTCCAGCATATTACTTATAGGGACTATACTGCTGTAAACGCTTCATTATCTCCCTTGGCATTCTTTCTCCTACATATGGTACTTTCTAAACAATCTTTACACCATCTACCTTTCAGCAAATGAATGACTTATTATTATGGCCTCATTCTCCATTCCTGTTTTTTAAAAACAGGCGCATGTTATGTAAACCACATTCAGCTTACATATTACCCCACAGGCAGACGTCATTCATTCTGGCAATATTCTGTCTTTTACACTGCAAGTATGTCAATCGTCTGCCACTGTCACCTGCTTCACCTGTCCTACCCATTACAAATATAACAGGTGAGGCTGGTGGAATCCATGTGAGGGCAATAAGAACTGGCAGAACCTTTGATATAGTTTATTACTCACTCTGTGTTGTCTTTCAGTTTCTGCTTGAGTTCTGTATCACCCAAACATTCTGCTTTGACTTCATGTCACAAGGATTTCATTACTAGACTCAGAATAGTTCCTCTCATATCCTTACTGAGTTTATTTTCTCATTGTCTTCTTCTTCAGGCCAGGAATCTTAACTACAAATATATACCTACTTACTCTTACCCCTTATTTCAACTCATACTTAGTGGAATTTTATTCATTAATATTTGTATTATCTGCTTTATTTCCTCCTACATCCTTATTTAATGGGCATGTCTCCGTGTATCTCTCTGTAATGCCAACATTACTGTTTCATTCCCATTGGTTTTGTCTTAAATTTACAAAGCCTCATTTGTTAAATATTAGCTATTTCTATGCATAATATTATTATTAAATGAACTGGAAGCTGTCTGCTGCTGTCTTGCAGATTAATCTTTTGCTAAATGACATACCTTCAGTCCTTTTTTACCAGCTTTTCTTATATTAATTTCCTATGAAAATGTTTATTCTTGATATTGCACAGTCTTGAATTATTGTAATTTTATTTTCTTATTTATCTTTAAAGTCTTCAACTTCATGCTTAGCTTTTATTTGTAGTTTGCATAATCTGGAATTAACCTTTATATTCTGGCATTTCATATCTTTGTCAATAGTTTTGCTTTCCACGATTGTTGGAAATTTTCTCTTTGGGTCTCCATTGAAAATGGGCCTCTAGCTCAGTTGGACTAAGCTGGTTAACAAATGATAAATAAATAAATAAATGCTCCATGATAATACTAAACCTGCATGAGATGCCCTTATGTATTAACACTAGTCATACAAAAATAGGGTTCCACCTTTCTTGTTAATAAATTATTATAATTAATATCTTAATCATAAACCCATATTTATTTCACCTTTGCTGAATATCACAATAGATTGCATATAGTACATGTATAACAGATATTCAAATAAGTTCCAAAAATATATAAATGTACGATCAAGCACACTGCTGTAACAATTAAACCATACTAGTTTTGAACAACTATTAGCTTAATATACAAAACCCCGCTGATCAACCAGATGTTATCCTGCACATGCCTAAAGTAAAACCACATGCTATAGGCATGTGCAGGACAAACACATACCTGTAACCTTGTGCTATAGGCTTGTGCAGGATAAGCACATAACTGTAACCCTGTGCTATAGGCTTGTGCAGGATAAGCACATACCTGTAATCATGTGCTATAGGCTTGTGCGGGATAAGCACGTACCTGTAATCATGTGCTATAGGCTTGTGCGGGATAAGCACGTACCTGTAATCATGTGCTATAGGCTTGTGCGGGATAAGCACATACCTGTAATCATGTGCTATAGGTGTGTGCGGGATAAGCACGTACCTGTAATCATGTGCTATAGGCTTGTGCGGGATAAGCACGTACCTGTAATCATGTGCTATAGGCGTGTGCAGGATAAGCACGTACCTGTAATCATGTGCTATAGGCGTGTGCAGGATAAGCACATACCTGTAATCATGTGCTATAGGCTTGTGCGGGATAAGCACGTACCTGTAATCATGTGCTATAGGCGTGTGCAGGATAAGCACATACCTGTAATCATGTGCTATAGGCTTGTGCGGGATAAGCACGTACCTGTAATCATGTGCTATAGGCTTGTGCGGGATAAGCACATACCTGTAATCATGTGCTATAGGCTTGTGCGGGATAAGCACATACCTGTAATCATGTGCTATAGGCTTGTGCGGGATAAGCACGTACCTGTAATCATGTGCTATAGGCTTGTGCGGGATAAGCACGTACCTGTAATCATGTGCTATAGGCGTGTGCAGGATAAGCACGTACCTGTAATCATGTGCTATAGGCGTGTGCAGGATAAGCACATACCTGTAATCATGTGCTATAGGCGTGTGCGGGATAAGCACGTACCTGTAATCATGTGCTATAGGCTTGTGCGGGATAAGCACGTACCTGTAATCATGTGCTATAGGCGTGTGCAGGATAAGCACATACCTGTAATCATGTGCTATAGGCTTGTGCGGGATAAGCACGTACCTGTAATCATGTGCTATAGGCGTGTGCGGGATAAGCACGTACCTGTAATCATGTGCTATAGGCGTGTGCAGGATAAGCACGTACCTGTAATCATGTGCTATAGGCTTGTGCAGGATAAGCACATACCTGTAATCATGTGCTATAGGCGTGTGCAGGATAAGCACGTACCTGTAATCATGTGCTATAGGCTTGTGCAGGATAAGCACATACCTGTAATCATGTGCTATAGGCGTGTGCAGGATAAGCACGTACCTGTAATCATGTGCTATAGGCTTGTGCGGGATAAGCACGTACCTGTAATCATGTGCTATAGGCTTGTGCGGGATAAGCACATACCTGTAATCATGTGCTATAGGCTTGTGCGGGATAAGCACATACCTGTAATCATGTGCTATAGGCTTGTGCAGGATAAGCACATACCTGTAATCATGTGCTATAGGCGTGTGCAGGATAAGCACGTACCTGTAATCATGTGCTATAGGCGTGTGCAGGATAAGCACATACCTGTAATCATGTGCTATAGGCTTCTTCAGGATAAGCACATACCTGTAATCATGTGCTATAGGCATGTGCAAGATAAGCACATACCTGTAATCATGTGCTATAGGCGTGTGCAGGATAAGCACATACCTGTAATCATGTGCTATAGGCATGTGCAAGATAAGCACATACCTGTAATCATGTGCTATAGGCGTGTGCAGGATAAGCACGTACCTGTAATCATGTGCTATAGGCGTGTGCAGGATAAGCACATACCTGTAATCATGTGCTATAGGCATGTGCAAGATAAGCACATACCTGTAATCATGTGCTATAGGCTTGTGCGGGATAAGCACGTACCTGTAATCATGTGCTATAGGCGTGTGCAGGATAAGCACATACCTGTAATCATGTGCTATAGGCTTGTGCGGGATAAGCACATACCTGTAATCATGTGCTATAGGCTTGTGCGGGATAAGCACGTACCTGTAATCATGTGCTATAGGCTTGTGCGGGATAAGCACGTACCTGTAATCATGTGCTATAGGCGTGTGCGGGATAAGCACGTACCTGTAATCATGTGCTATAGGCGTGTGCAGGATAAGCACATACCTGTAATCATGTGCTATAGGCTTCTTCAGGATAAGCACGTACCTGTAATCATGTGCTATAGGCTTCTTCAGGATAAGCACATACCTAAAACCCTGCACTATTGGCTAGAGAAAGAGTATCTAATTTTCTATCCATTTCTCTCTCTGTCATCAAGAACCAAACACTTCAAAGTATGAATGAAAAAAGAGTGATAATTTCAGAGTGAATCTAAAAGGATCAAATTCTAAAAATGGAAACTAAAAAATATTTTTGTAGGGGGCAAGCCACCCTATGCCCCAGACACCACTAATTATACAAAGCCACCCTATGCCCCAAACACCACTAGTTATACAAAGCCACACTATGCCCCACACACCACTAATTATACAAAGCCACCCTATGCCCCACACACCACTAATTATACATACTAACGCCAAGATTACACAACAGTGGGGTAAGGGCAAATTCCTAGACCCAGCTGTAACCCGATATTGGATGCAGAGCAATCTTAAGGCTGAAAAACAAGGGAAAAGAGCGTTCGCTGATATTAAAGTTCTGTCTTTACAGACTGCAAACATTCTAACATCGAAAAGGAAACGCTTCAAAGAGTGCAGAACAAAAGAACAATCATTTTACAGTAGCAGGACACACTGCACTCCAACCACCCCTTGCTAACTCTATATATATATATATATATATATATATATATATATATATATATATATATATATGGGTCTAGAGCATTTCACTGAATGCACATTTCACTGAAAGTCAAATTAGTGTGCACTTTTCACTGAAAGCACAATTCACTGAAACACATTTCACTGAAAGTTATATATGGCCTTTTCCCCACTGTATTGCAATCCTGGAGTTAGTATATATAGTAAGGGGGGTGTGGGGGGTATAGCCCCCCCATATTTTAAATATTTTGAACTATATACATGGATACTTGCAATTCCAATATATTACGCTTTTCTGAACATAATATATACTTAAAATATGTGGGGGGCTATGCTCCCACACCTCCGATATGGGGGCAGTGCCCCCCACACCCCCCCTTACTATATATACTAACTCCAGGGTTGCACTACAGTGGGAAAAAGGCCCTACATAACTTTCAGTGAAATGTGTTTCAGTGAATTGTGCTTTCAGTGATTTGTGTTCAGTCATTTGAGTTTCAGTGAAATGAGCATTCAGTGAAATGTCCTAGCCCCATATATATATATATATATATATATATAATTTTTAATTATTGGACCTGTTTTACTACTAGATGTATTACGTAACTGCTACTTCTCTTTACTTTCTTTTGATCTACACTTACTATACATTATGCTATTATTCTTTCTGAATGCTTATTTGTAACTGTATTTGTAGTAAGGCAAGTCTAATATTCTGCATTTTTATACATTATTAATATGTGACCAGTTAAAGTTTGTTTATCTCCTTTACTGTGAATGTATTTGCATTATAAACATGTATTACTTTTGATGAGAAATTATTTTGAACTGTTTGGAGCTTATCTCCCCGGGCCTCTACTGAAAATGGACATATATCCAGCTAGACTAGCCCGGTCAACAATTGTAAAATAAAAATAAATAAAATATTCACTTTAGAAGCTCGAGATACTGAAATGTCAAATTTCAGTATCTCAGGACCAGAAGACCGAAACTGCAAAAAAATGAAAACCCAAAGCATCAACACCCATAACATCGAAAATAATCCAAAAAGAATACCCAACCCTCCCCTGACATCAAAACACAGAAACAGCAAAAAACAACACACATGTCATTACCATATGTACAGCTACACTCCCCACACCCTCGCTACTTAAATATACCAACTCTGAGGTCGCACTAACACAAAAAAAAAGACAAACCTACTGTAACATGCCCTACTCTCCCATTGCACACTATTATACCTATCGCATGAAAAACACACACACTACACATAGAAAACACATAGGGAAAAACACAACACCACCATACACACACATACACACACACACTCACGCCTACCTACCCTTACCAACTTTTAAAACTTCCCAAAGTGTTAAACCAAACCACATTCCTACATAAAACCCTAAAAATTTAAAAATTACCTGACCCTCTGAACATACCACATGTCTGCCACCATCTTTCCTACCCTTACACCACTTAACCTTAAAGGAACAGCATACCGGGAGAAACAGCACACACACCACACCTACTACTGATTCGGCAAACTGACATTCGGCAATATGCAATTTCATGCAACTGCACTTTCGCTCTTCTGGTCTCGAGATACTGAAATTTGACATTTCAGTATCTTGAGCTTCTAAAGTGAATATATATATATATATATATATATATATATATATATATATATATATATATATATATATATACCAACTGTGGGATTGCACAGCAGTAGGGTAAGGGCAAATTTGCTAACCCACTGTAACCTAATTTTACACTCAGAGCAGCCAAAAGGCTGAAAAACAAGGGAATAGGCATGCTTTGTCATATGAGTGTTCATTCTTACAGACTGCAAGACAAAGAATGTCTGCTCATATGAGAATTTGCTGTTACAGACCAGAATGTTATCTGGGGTCTGAAACTGACTTATCCTGTCTTTAAAGTTCACAAAGTCATTATTTTCTTTTGGTTTGTGGTGTCACCTGATTCAGCACATTGAGGGTCACCTTTCTATTTCAGTGTTCCCGCTTGTACAAAAAGTTCAGAGAATCTTTTAGATAAATCAACAATGTGTCAGTTTTATTTTGGCATTTATTTTGCTGGTCAAGTTCAGCTAACAAAGTTCTAAAACTATCAGTCACTTTATTTTCATTTTCTGAACCCATCATTTCCAAATCATTTTTACTTCTTTCAAAGAAAGCACCCCCCTAGCCGCAGTACTGTTTCTGCATTCTCAAGTACTATCCTGACTTTCTCTGTCACAGCAACACAACACCAAGAGAGTACCTAATTTGTTTTGTCTTGTTCTTGTTATCCCTTTCTTGTATAAAAAAATTCCTGTGATGGTCTCTTACTTTTTCTACAAGTCGTTTTGTAATAATATCACCTAATTAGAGATCCAGCTTTTCCTCTTTGGCATTAACAGTTATTTTTTCCAGCTCTCTTAGAACAATTACATCTTCAGTTGGCATAGTTCCAACACTGGACTGCAAAGCACACCTGTTTGCTCCTGTCTATCAGAGGTATGCTGATAGAAAGCATTTGCATCATGCTGTACCACACAACTTTTTGTGACCAGACTTAGTTGGCCAAGACCACGTTCTTTAGTGAACCCATATTGCTGTATCTTAGCAGAGTTTAAAATTTGCTTCCTTCCATCATTGCAGTGCAGGTATTGTTTTGTTTTTTACATCCTTGGCCTGTCATTTTTTTTATCACGGATAATGCATTATCAGTTTCAACAGGTTTGCACAGTTTCTTTCCTTGAATTGCACACACATGAACCCCTTTTTCCTTATTAGATTGTTTAAGGTTTTAGAACCAGGACCTTACACAACCTTAGCTATGCAAAAAGACATTATAGCTGTAATAAATCAGTTTTATTACATGCATACACTTCATTTTATTTTGCACAAGCCCCTAGTAAAATTGAAAAAAAAGCTTTCCTTTTCCATGCTACTGTTCAACTGCAATGAAGACATATTATAACCAAAGCAAGTCTCCAAATGGGTACAGGATAAATATTCTTGTATGTGTACCATTACCTTAGTATAAGAATAAGTGTGGGATGATGTTATACACTCTGTCACAGATAGCACCCAAAAAGGATAAGTGTTACATGCACTTAAACACTTTGCCACGGATAGCGCCTAATAAGGATAAGTGCTACATGCAGTTACACACTTTGCCAAGGATAGCACCTAATAAGGATAAGTGCTACATGCAGTTATACACTTTGCTATGGATAGCGCCTAATAAGGATAAGTGCTACATGCAGTTATACACTTTGCCACGGATAACACCTAATAAAGATAAGTGCTACATGCAGTTATACACTTTGCCACGGATAGCACATAATAAGTGCCCTATGAAGTTATACTGTCTGCCACAGATAGCACCTAATAAAAATAAGTACTTTATGAATTTATACACTTTGCCATGGATGGCACATAATAAGGATAAGTGCTACATGCAGTTATACACTTTGCCATGGTTAGCACCTAATAGGAATAAGTGCTGTAGGAAGTTGCACGCTTTGCATAAATAAAGTTTCACTATTTGTTACTGTTTTTCACACATTGTACACTGTTTTATTTCTCAGCAATCAGTACTTACTCACACAAAGCTGATGGCAGTTTCTAACAAACAGTATATCTGAAGACTTTGTTCAGAAAACAGTAGCAGATAGTTTTTACTTACCCTACGCAGAGGACAACTCACAAATGTAAGATAATCGAGGTCCATGTAAAAAGTATTTATTTTCACTGTTGCAACATTGAGTATAATATAAAACCTTAGGAGACTACAGAATTTTCCATACTGCAACCATAAAATGAGAATTTTTCAGAATAATGCTTTTTTATGGATGCTTGAGGAAGATTTTAATGGACAACCAACAATACAACTAGTGGATTTCAATTATCCCAACGTATATTGTCAAACGTATCATTTTTCTACTTATTTTTATCATATTTCATAGATATTCTGAATTTGTATACTTTTATAGAAATAGTGGATACACTTACATGTAAAACAGGTATTTAGAATAGATTTTGGATGCAGACAGAGATTGTTTAATTAATAATGTAAGCATATCACATCATGTAGGTATTTCCAATCATAAGACTAATGAAAAATTATTTATTATGATTTGAATTAATTTGATAAAAGTATGTTATTAAATAAAATCAAGAGTTTGAATT
This sequence comes from Protopterus annectens, assembly GCF_019279795.1. NCBI lineage: Eukaryota > Metazoa > Chordata > Ceratodontiformes > Protopteridae > Protopterus > Protopterus annectens. The sequence goes on from NC_056747.1 coordinate 1,361,288,441, forward strand.
GGAATTATGACTATATAAGTGATATGGAAAGTAATGGCTGGAAGGAGGTAAATATATGTAATAAATATTTTAATTATATGCACGCTAAAAATATAAAGGAAGATTTGAACAAAAAACATTAATGGGACAGATACTTCATGTGATTATTGCATGAAAATAGAAGACTATATTAACAATATAAAGCTAATAGGACTAATTTCAGCAAAAATAAATCAAGCTTTAAGTCGAATAACTAAGCATTTGAAAAAGGTATTAACTATGAAAAAATAGAATTTTGAAAATTCTTTATTACATATTACTGATAATAAAATATGCATTTTATGATTATGTTAATAGAGACAGGAAGTCAGAGACCGCTGTCGGCTCTTCTTCATATTAAAGAAAAGTATTTTAAATAAATAGTCATTTGCTGGAATAAATAGTGAGTACTTTGCACAGCTGTCAGTTATCATAGTAAAACAGCTGGGATATGAAATTAACATTAATATAATCTCACGAAGTAATAATGTAATGATATAGGATATTTGTGACACACTCAGTGAAGTTAAATAAAAATATATTATGGGGACTGAAAATGTCACTGGCAAATTCATTAGCATTATTTGAGAGTAATATATATCCTCTTATAGATATTTTTAGTTTGTATGATAAAGGAAGGATCAGTACCGAAGGAATGGAAAAGATGATACATGGTGCCAGTTTTTAAAGGGAGAAATAAACATGATAATACATATCAGTTTGTTACCTGCATTAGTATGTGAACTACGGACCTCAGTTTTATGTTACCCAACATTATTTTTTAAAAAAGAAGATCTACTTTGACATGTCAAAGTTTTACAAAAAAATAGCTGTGCTTTGATGGATCAAGGAAAATGCTGTTTAGTTAGATATAACTAGGACTTTGATAGTTTACTACATCAACTAATTATAGTGAACATTCAGAAGTTGAGGGCAAATCACTACACCATTAAGTGGATTAGTATTCTGTATTTGTGCAGACAGCAGTGTGTACCACTGCAGAGAATAAAACCATCCTGGATTAGTAATAACAGGGGAGTACTCCAAGGCTCGGTTTTTGGAACTTGGATTATTAAATATATATTTTCAAGTTTTTCAAGATTTACTTACTCTGCCAGGCTCTGGGTATCTAAATGTTATTTATTGCCTTTGTTTACCAGGATTGTCCAAATGGCTGCAAAACTAACCCATTTTCAATGGAGTCCTGGGGAGAACAGCTACACATTAAATTTGACAAATTATTAATTGTGACGAGGATTGTAAAACAGGTGCTGAAGTACATGACCATACAGATGCAGAGGGGCTACACACACATTTATGTAAGACTGAGTGGATTGAATGGGACTAAATATGAATACAATAAAAAACAATGTAGCATTATTTGAAACTGGTAGAAACATTTAGATAGTATTGGGTTACAGACAGAAGAAGTAAAAACAAATCAGTCTTCAGTGCTGTGATAGGTACCAGACTTTTCTTCAATCGAATATACAAAATATAAAGCTCACCGTGTCAGATATTATCAATATATACACAATTGATTCCAGTGATCCATCTATACTTGATATTTTATTTACGTCTATAATTAGGCATATCACAGAATATATATTTTTCTGACACTGGTAGAAATTAAAATTGTGAAGAGTATTCAAATATGTTACACTGAAAGAACTGATCAAAAATCTCTCCTGTATAGATAAATTAAAATATGTTAAATTGTACAGCATTTTGCTTAGAGTATTGAGGAGTAAATTATGTTTAATGTTTAAAGCATTTACAAGTTTGGACTTAAGGGAAGAACTAAAACTGCTGCTATCAAGCAATATTCTTGTATACAACGTAGGGTGCCATGATATAAATAAACAATCTATTGTTCTCTTTAAAAGCTGTTACATCCAAAAAATTAACACAAGTGGAACTGCATTCAGATGTAAAACGTAGAAAATAATTAATACTGTTTATGTACAGTTTTACTGTTTTTGTGATTTCATTGCGTCAATATGGTCACACCTGCAGTTGTCCCATCATTCATTAAATTAGACCACTGTGCTAACTGTTCTTCTATGAGTACTCTCATCTAAGATGTCTGCCATTTCCACCATATTCAGGGATTTTTCCAGGGCAATGTTCCAGGTCTCACTGATCTCATAAGGGCATTTAAAAACTCTCCATGTCACAGTGGCTGCATATAAAATGTAGCTGTATATGCCACTAATGTCCACTCCCACCCTAAAGTACTACATCAAGGCATGTGTCCTCCCATCTTTCACAAATACTAGGCAAATTTAGAAACAGGACCATTTGGGGCAACACCAGTGCCAGTAAACTTTACAATAAAAAGAAAATGCTGGTGGTCCTAAGAAATAAACTGAAACCACCTTGTGCTAGACATGACCTTAAAAAGCAAAACAAAGAACCCTGGTGTATGATGAAACTGGGCATAGCCCTGTATGAATTAAGTATTGCAAACTCAAAACATAATTGCAAAGCCCTAATGATTTTTAACCAAGAAAATACATAAATAAATGCCTTACATCTTTCAGCTAGACTGATCGATTAGCACAACTCCCTGTTTACTCCATAGCCTGCTGGCTGCTCAGAGGTGAACTGTACCTCACCCAATCCTAACTGACCTCCAATTTCATTGAAAAAACAATGGCTCTACATACACTCATACTAAGAGCCTAAATTTACACCAACAAATAATCAAAACTTGCTTGAAGAACAGGTTCTTAACTCAACATATTCCAAGCCTAGTGCTTCTTTGTTTGCCTTTAAGACTAATTGTGCTAATTGGATGGGTAGAAGCAAATATATACAGCCTTACTTGATTTGGGAGATAGGTTCTGTTAAGTGTTCATAAAGGGTGGAAAGAACATTTAAGGGTATCTACTTAAAGGTGTATATGACTAGGAAACACATGGTCCCTGTGATTGCTATTGTTCATATGTTTGCAGCTGTTGTATATTTAAATGTCCTGCTTTGACCTCAGACCCCATTGAAGGAGGCTGTTTAATACAGCCATTAGAGAAACCAAAACTGGCTTTCCTTCTGAAATTCCTGTCCCAGAAATGCTCAGATTTTACACTCCTCATGCTGTGCATCTCTTACACTGGTACTCTGCTTCCATCTTGGGTTTTCTTAGATTTCCTTCATGCATATGAGTATCTGTAGCTTGTATTTCCTTTCTTGACTTTTTTTCTTATCAGAGGGCATATTTATGTTACAGCTCATCTCTCTCTGTAGCTCAGCATGCAAGTATTTCAGATTAGTGCCTCACAGCAGCAGCTTTAACAACTGATTTTTCAGAAAGACCTAGCAGATGTGGTATATAAATAAAAAACGTGCCTCTTTCTCCCTTTATTTCTGTTTCCCAGGATTAACCCCTTTCTGCTTTCATGTTAAATGTTGTCTCGTGAAGCTATTTTCTTCACCTTTTCTATATGACATTCAGCATTTCACACTTCATAGCAACACTTGTAGAAAACAGAAGCCTATTATTTTGAAACTTTAATTTTTTCTCTTACTGAGATGAGCTACTTGCCACATTTTTGTCACTGCCTGTGTAGAATTAACATATATTTGAAAACTTAAACACAAAACAAAAAAAATCTTCTCAAATTCTCCCAAGTTTGCTTGAGCAATAACAGAACACTTATAGGTTCATAGGTTCATAGATTAGTACTAGGCTAAATGCCCTTCTGGGCTATTTTAAGCCTAGCAAACAAACCTATGGAAAAATCAAACCATGTACATTGTGCTTGTAAGGTTCATAGGTTCATAGGTTAGTACTAGGCTAGCTGCCCTTCTGGGCTATTTTAAGCCTAGCAAACGAACCTATGGGAGAATCAAACCCTGCACCTTGTGCTTGTAAGGCAAACACCTTAACCATTATGCCAACCTCCCACCCACTTGACTTCTCAAACCAAGAAAACCAGTTTGTGGCTGTATTCACAAAAAGATCACCAACTAGTCAGTTGTTAGACATCAGTTTTAATCTGAATCTTTATTGTTTTTTTTTTCATAACATTGTCAATCATATATTTATATAAATGAAAACAAACCACGCTGACACAATCCTAGTTGCAAACATTATACATCACTTATAATCTATGCAATCATTTTCAAACATTACAAAGCTCATTTAAGTCCTGCCTTATTTTAAACCTCATTCTTCCCCGTGTGTATTATTCCCACATTTCCCATTTTTTCCTATGCAGTTTGCTCCTACCCTTTTCTAAATACCTCAATTTCAGTTGTTTTATCTCTGTTACTATATTCACTACTTCTAGTATAGTTGACTTTTTGATTTCCATTTTCTAGTAATTTCTTTTTTGTCCGCCACCATAATTAGACACAATGCCTTATCATGTCTAGGAAATTGTGATTCTATTTCTAAAATCATTTGCCTTGTCACACCAATCAGCCCACCAAGCATTTCCGTCAATGCAGCTAAAAGTTTTTATGCTCTAGTGTTATCAAAAAAAAACAGTTGCTTAACCGCAATCTTTCTAAACTCTTGCATATTGTCAAGGTAATCACATATATTCTGCTCATCATTCTGCAGTTGATCCTCTTCTTGTTCTGTGAGATTCCCCCTGTTCTGCAGTACTTTAACATTTGTCAGTCCCTCTAAATAATTCTTGTTACTTCTTAACCATAGGTAGCTTTCTTTTAATTACACCTTTTTTTAAACTCCACCTTAATTTTATTCCACCCCCTAGCTATATTTCAGAAATCATTTCTATCCTCTCAAAATGCTCCTGAATAACCTTCACTACCCATTCCTTAAATTCCTCTCTTTTCAACAGATAGGTGGGAAAGCACCAGTGTCTCATTTTTATTTCATTACCCTGTGTTTTTATTTTAGTTATTATGGGCGCATGATCTGAAATCGTTATTGGATGCATATCAAGACCTTCAATTAAATGCACGTGTTCCTGTGAAATGTAACTTCTGTCTAGCCCAGCCCAGTTTTTATATCTTGGGGAATAATTTATTTATTTAACATTCGTTAACCAGGATAGTCCAGCTGGACAGCTAGTGTCCATTTTCAGCAGAGTCCTGGGGAGAAAAGTTCCAAACAGTTACAGAGTAATAAACAATTTATAATAACAATCAAGGTGACAAAGTTTAGGAAACACATGTTGAAAGGTTAACAAGCTAATAATACAGAGATAAAGTACAGCCAGGTGATCATACACTTTATAGACAAGTGTAGGTACAGTGTTTTTACATTACAGACAATTAGTATAGTACAGGCGTATAAACAATGTTTACAGTAAGTACAATGAGAATAAGTGGAACACGTAAATTCACTCCGAATGTCTATTACTGAATTCACATCTTTCATGCTAAATATTTTCATAAATTTCTTCAAAAATCTACCCTCCTTTGTTATACTTTACCTTCTGGGTACCCCAACACACATCTTTACTGCTGCAAATCAAATCCCAGTCCCCACCTATAAGTAATATTCCTTGCTGAAAACTGATTATTTCTCCCAGAATTTTCTTAAGCTCCATTATATCAGTTTTAGGTGGAATACAAATACATGCCAGTGTAATCCTCCTTCCTTGCCAGTAGCCCCTTAGCACTACAAATTTATTATTTCTTTATTTATTTTATTTAGTCCAACTGAGCTAAGTAGCCCTTTTTCAGTGGAGGCCCAGGGAGAAGAGCTCCACGGTTTTACAATTTTAGTTTTAACAGTGTCAGCGGGTCACAATATATACATACAATGAAATACATTTTATCAGAAAAATAATAATAATAATGGTGAAAAGAACATAATAAGCATACATAAGAGAAGTTATTCGATACAAACATTCTCAATAAACAGTGAAGATAGTTCATAGTGTCTGTAGTTATTTCATGAGGTATGTGACATTACAAATGGAGATAAGAGATGGAGAAGAAGAGTGATGCTTTGAAGAGGTTTACGAGCTAAAAAGGTTTGACGTTTTGGTGATTACATATGAATTAATGGGCTAGATCAGGGAGGATGGGTGCAGAGACAGGACCAAGGAGTTTGGAGGTCTCTCTAGTACTCTGCCATTATTACCTTTTTATCCTTTTCTATCACTATTGGAGCTCCTCTTGCAATTAATATAAATACTCCCCTTTTCCTTTGTCCCAGATATTTCATTAAACAACCATCCTAAAAGCCTTTCTTTATCAAGTACTTTGCAACTGTGTCTCCTGTAACATAACTATTTGCATACAATTTTAATGTAGTTCACTATTCTTTCTTTTTTGTATTTATCTGTGAGACGATTAACATTTACAGACATTACAGAAAGCATCATTGTATTAAAAAGTTATTTCCACCTTTTATGTATAAAACTTTTTTGTTAAATATCTAGTTCCAAATTTTATGTTACATGCATGCACTCTTTGGCAGGTTGAACTTAGTTGTTTCTTGTCATATCCATTTGAGCCTGTGTCACATCTTACAAAACTTTTTCTTTTATTGTAAGCCCTCAAACAAACAAACAAACAAAAAAAAAAGCAAACAAACCCACAATAGCCCCTAAAACCTGTTCACTTAATACTAACAGACAAAAACTATGTGCATCCTCAAATATTGAACTTTTACCCTCATCATAGGAACAAATGTCCCAAAGTGACAGCCACACTGACAGACCTAAGTTAACCTAAAAGAAAGGTTATGTATGCTAAGATGCTTGGTGCACCCTATGCTTTTACTAAGTGTTAACTTGTTGTGTCTTATCTTTATAGCTCCCCCAGCTGGAATACCCCCTGAATGCTTTCAGAGAACATTATCATAGCTGATTTTCATGTCTGGTTGAACCAGACGCTCTTGGGAACATAGGTATCCTATGGTCTCCTAGCCAGTTTCTCTTTTCTTTTTTCCCTCAACCAATCACTTTCCACCTGACAGTAACTAATTTCTCTTTATCAGATTGTCTGCATGGAGACATGAGAACCAGACACCCAGTTTCTCATTATCAGATTGTCTCCATGGACACAAGAAAACCACACAGTCAATTTCGCTTTATCAGATTGTTTCCATGGAGGCATGAGGGCCACATACAGAATTGCTATTAAGCATACATTAATTTGCTAGATAAAAGCCTCATAACATTTAATATTCTTTTTAATTTACTTGCTTTCCATTAAAACATGTTACTAAATCAATCTAAGGTCTTTAATCTAGTCACCCCACCCCATGCAAGAATGAGAAAAAGCACATCAATCTTTCCTTTGTCATGTTCTTTCAACTAGGCCTTTTTTACATTACAGTGCCTACATTTCTTAAAACTGAACAAGAAGAAAGAGAGAAGGAAAGGGAAAAAGAACAGCAGCATATATTTAGAATCCCCATTACACTTTAAAATTACTGAGAAAAGTTTACTTTACAGCCTGCAAAGAAAACCATGTACCACAAAAATAGTACTATTAAGAAAAGAAAAAAAATTATTTCCTGCTAACTTTCTCCCCCCCCAAAATCATTTTTCTGAAGAGTAATGACATGAAGTAGGGCATATACTTTAGTGTCCTCCACAAATCCAACAAATTGTGAAAAAGTCCAACATTTCCAGATTTTTTTGTTCTGTCATATTTCACAAATATAGAAGTAAGAAAATAATGAGACCAAGAAGGATTAAAGGTCCACAATGATAAATGATAAATAATGCCACAAACAAAATCAAGTGGACCACCATGCCATAAAACATGAGCAACTTAAACAAAATTAATAAATAGTATCAAGTCAGGAAAAAACAACAGACAAGCACTTCCGGGTCTTCACCCTTCATCAGGTCCTACCATCCAATGCACAAAAGTTAAAATGAATAGTCAGAATTAGCAAATCAGTGATGAGATCTCCTCCCTTTTAAGACTGGCTTAATAGGAAGCACACAATTCAAACCTGACAGTTTATCTGCCAAATGTTCTGATATCCAGTTACATTCATGCTTTCAGTCTTATTTAAAGTGTCACCACCTCTAACATTAGCAGAAATCACTTGCAAGACCATAAACAAAAAGCTATGATCATTAGGTAGAGTAATATGCTCTGCTAAAGAATTATACTTGGCTCCTAATCTAATGCTCCTCGTATGTTGCAGGACCCTTAACCCCTTATTAATTTTACCTGCATAAAATGAAGGACATAGCTTGTACTTAGGTAAATAACATTACTAGGGTTACAGTCTACATATAAATGTGGATACTATTCCCATCCTTTTACTGGATGTATAAACCTATTAAGAGTATTAATTTGTGAATTTGCATCATCGGCAAGGATAAGTCCCTATCCTAGATGGTATATCTACTTTTTACTTAGAAACAGAATCTTTACAGAGCATTCTTTTCAAGTTTAAATTATTTCTAAAAACAAAAGAGGGTTTGCTACCAATAAACATCTTAAGGTTGCCATCTGTTAGTAATATCTTCCAATTGTCCTCGATGATAGGGCAAATAACATTAACATCACTACTGCATCTTAGGCAGACTCTTAGGGGGCCTGTCATAGAATGGTTGGGGAGCACTGTTTGATTAAGCTCTCTAAAGAACCACGGCTTCCCTTGTGAGAGAGAGAGAGAACAAAACGAAGGAAAAGTGGTTTAGTATTCAGCAAAACAATTTACCATGAATAACTACTTAACCAAAATATAAAAAAGGCGCAAAAAATATGTTTTTCTACTTAACCAACAAGATGACCACTGGTCATCCTACCATGCAAGAAAAGGTGGTAAAGTAAGCTAGTATGCCAGATATGGGAAACGTGCACTGCCAGGATGCTAGGCAGGGACATTGATGACACACACACACCCTAAATCACACACTACCTGGCAATTGATGGAATTGTAGCCCTTCCTATTTTAGCACTGCTCCCCCTGTGGACCAGAAGGGGACCTAGGGCAACATGGATGTAATCTATTGTACCAAGTACCTCAGGTGTGTCACTCCATAAAAGACATGCACAGTCCTGGCTCTGTCCTGAGGTGACACAGAGAAACAGATGTATTGATCACACATGCCAAGAGTACATCCAGGGAATGCTACAATATCTTCTAGGCAGAAGTCTGTAAGATACTCAATGCAGCTGCATAATGACTATGAATACCACTGATATTCTCTAAAAAAGGATTACATTTAGGGGATCACCAAAATTAAACTGATTCAAGGAAAGTAGTCAGTTCTGTAGGCAAAGTACCGTGAAAACAAAAGATTGCCGACATGAGGTCACAAGCCATATTTTGAGAATGACCAGTGGCTTCGCACTTAATTATTTCACTTATCTGGCAAGGATTATGATAAAACAGAAATTCTTACAAGTATGTGGACACCTAACTTGAATGATAATTTAAAAGTAAAATGTTGAAAACTAAGCACACCACAACTGGTGGTCATTGCCGATTCCACAGCATAGGAGTAATATGGCTGGTGTGAAAAGCTCCAGGCAATAACAGTTAAAGGCAGTCAAGGTCACTCTAGATATGTCCAAGGTTAAGTACAGGACGATGCCAGTGCAGAATCATTGTGTTAAAGTCTGAAGATGGAATTGAATGCTTAACACTGTAAAAGATAACAGTAAGACATAACAAGACAATGCCAGTCATCACTGCCACGTTTCACATGCATGGCATGACCTCCAGTCACAGTAAGACATAACAAGACAATGCCAGTCGTCACTGCCACGTTTCATATGCATGGCATGACCTCCAGTCACAGTAAGACATAACAAGACAATGCCAGTCGTCACTGCCACGTTTCACATGCATGGCATGACCTCCAGTCACAGTAAGACATAACAAGACAATGCCAGTCGTCACTGCCACGTTTCACATGCATGGCATGACCTCCAGTCACAGTAAGACATAACAAGACAATGCCAGTCGTCACTGCCACGTTTCACATGCATGGCATGACCTCCAGTCACAGTAAGACATAACAAGACAATGCCAGTCGTCACTGCCACGTTTCACATGCATGGCATGACCTCCAGTCACAGTAAGACATAACAAGACAATGCCAGTCGTCACTGCCACGTTTCACATGCATGGCATGACCTCCAGTCACAGTAAGACATAACAAGACAATGCCAGTCGTCACTGCCACGTTTCACATGCATGGCATGACCTCCAGTCACAGTAAGACATAACAAGACAATGCCAGTCGTCACTGCCACATTTCACATGCATGGCATGACCTCCAGTCACAGTAAGACATAACAAGACAATGCCAGTCGTCACTGCCACGTTTCACATGCATGGCATGACCTCCAGTCACAGTAAGACATAACAAGACAATGCCAGTCGTCACTGCCACGTTTCACATGCATGGCATGACCTCCAGTCACAGTAAGACATAACAAGACAATGCCAGTCGTCACTGCCACGTTTCATATGCATGGCATGACCTCCAGTCACAGTAAGACATAACAAGACAATGCCAGTCGTCACTGCCACATTTCACATGCATGGCATGACCTCCAGTCACAGTAAGACATAACAAGACAATGCCAGTCGTCACTGCCACGTTTCACATGCATGGCATGACCTCCAGTCACAGTAAGACATAACAAGACAATGCCAGTCGTCACTGCCACGTTTCACATGCATGGCATGACCTCCAGTCACAGTAAGACATAACAAGACAATGCCAGTCGTCACTGCCACGTTTCACATGCATGGCATGACCTCCAGTCACAGTAAGACATAACAAGACAATGCCAGTCGTCACTGCCACGTTTCACATGCATGGCATAACCTCCAGTCACAGTAAGACTTAACAAGACAATGCCAGTCGTCACTGCCACGTTTCACATGCATGGCATGACCTCCAGTCACAGTAAGACATAACAAGACAATGCCAGTCGTCACTGCCACGTTTCACATGCATGGCATGACCTCCAGTCACAGTAAGACTTAACAAGACAATGCCAGTCATCACTGCCACGTTTCATATGCATGGCATGACCTCCAGTCACAGTAAGACATAACAAGACAATGCCAGTCGTCACTGCCACATTTCACATGCATGGCATGACCTCCAGTCACAGTAAGACATAACAAGACAATGCCAGTCGTCACTGCCACGTTTCACATGCATGGCATGACCTCCAGTCACAGTAAGACATAACAAGACAATGCCAGTCGTCACTGCCACGTTTCACATGCATGGCATGACCTCCAGTCACAGTAAGACATAACAAGACAATGCCAGTCGTCACTGCCACGTTTCACATGCATGGCATGACCTCCAGTCACAGTAAGACATAACAAGACAATGCCAGTCGTCACTGCCACGTTTCACATGCATGGCATGACCTCCAGTCACAGTAAGACATAACAAGACAATGCCAGTCGTCACTGCCATGTTTCACATGCATGGCATGACCTCCAGTCACAGTAAGACATAACAAGACAATGCCAGTCGTCACTGCCACGTTTCACATGCATGGCATGACCTCCAGTCACAGTAAGACATAACAAGACAATGCCAGTCATCACTGCCACGTTTCACATGCATGGCATGACCTCCAGTCACAGTAAGACTTAACAAGACAATGCCAGTCATCACTGCCACGTTTCACATGCATGGCATGACCTCCAGTCACAGTAAGACATAACAAGACAATGCCAGTCGTCACTGCCACATTTCACATGCATGGCATGACCTCCAGTCACAGTAAGACATAACAAGACAATGCCAGTCGTCACTGCCACGTTTCACATGCATGGCATGACCTCCAGTCACAGTAAGACATAACAAGACAATGCCAGTCATCACTGCCACGTTTCACATGCATGGCATGACCTCCAGTCACAGTAAGACATAACAAGACAATGCCAGTCGTCACTGCCACGTTTCACATGCATGGCATGACCTCCAGTCACAGTAAGACTTAACAAGACAATGCCAGTCATCACTGCCACGTTTCACATGCATGGCATGACCTCCAGTCACAGTAAGACTTAACAAGACAATGCCAGTCATCACTGCCACGTTTCACATGCATGGCATGACCTCCAGTCACAGTAAGACATAACAAGACAATGCCAGTCGTCACTGCCACGTTTCACATGCATGGCATGACCTCCAGTCACAGTAAGACATAACAAGACAATGCCAGTCGTCACTGCCACGTTTCACATGCATGGCATGACCTCCAGTCACAGTAAGACATAACAAGACAATGCCAGTCGCCACTGCCACGTTTCACATGCATGGCATGACCTCCAGTCACAGTAAGACATAACAAGACAATGCCAGTCGTCACTGCCACGTTTCACATGCATGGCATGACCTCCAGTCACAGTAAGACATAACAAGACAATGCCAGTCGTCACTGCCACGTTTCATATGCATGGCATGACCTCCAGTCACAGTAAGACATAACAAGACAATGCCAGTCGTCACTGCCACATTTCACATGCATGGCATGACCTCCAGTCACAGTAAGACATAACAAGACAATGCCAGTCGTCACTGCCACGTTTCACATGCATGGCATGACCTCCAGTCACAGTAAGACATAACAAGACAATGCCAGTCGTCACTGCCACGTTTCACATGCATGGCATGACCTCCAGTCACAGTAAGACTTAACAAGACAATGCCAGTCATCACTGCCACGTTTCACATGCATGGCATGACCTCCAGTCACAGTAAGACTTAACAAGACAATGCCAGTCATCACTGCCACGTTTCACATGCATGGCATGACCTCCAGTCACAGTAAGACATAACAAGACAATGCCAGTCGTCACTGCCACGTTTCACATGCATGGCATGACCTCCAGTCACAGTAAGACATAACAAGACAATGCCAGTCGTCACTGCCACGTTTCACATGCATGGCATGACCTCCAGTCACAGTAAGACATAACAAGACAATGCCAGTCGTCACTGCCACGTTTCACATGCATGGCATGACCTCCAGTCACAGTAAGACATAACAAGACAATGCCAGTCGTCACTGCCACGTTTCACATGCATGGCATGACCTCCAGTCACAGTAAGACATAACAAGACAATGCCAGTCGTCACTGCCACGTTTCACATGCATGGCATGACCTCCAGTCACAGTAAGACTTAACAAGACAATGCCAGTCATCACTGCCACGTTTCACATGCATGGCATGACCTCCAGTCACAGTAAGACATAACAAGACAATGCCAGTCGTCACTGCCACGTTTCACATGCATGGCATGACCTCCAGTCACAGTAAGACATAACAAGACAATGCCAGTCGTCACTGCCACGTTTCACATGCATGGCATGACCTCCAGTCACAGTAAGACATAACAAGACAATGCCAGTCGTCACTGCCACGTTTCACATGCATGGCATGACCTCCAGTCACAGTAAGACATAACAAGACAATGCCAGTCGTCACTGCCACGTTTCACATGCATGGCATGAACTCCAGTCACAGTAAGACATAACAAGACAATGCCAGTCGTCACTGCCACGTTTCATATGCATGGCATGACCTCCAGTCACAGTAAGACATAACAAGACAATGCCAGTCGTCACTGCCACGTTTCACATGCATGGCATGACCTCCAGTCACAGTAAGACATAACAAGACAATGCCAGTCATCACTGCCACGTTTCACATGCATGGCATGACCTCCAGTCACAGTAAGACATAACAAGACAATGCCAGTCGTCACTGCCACGTTTCACATGCATGGCATGACCTCCAGTCACAGTAAGACATAACAAGACAATGCCAGTCATCACTGCCACGTTTCACATGCATGGCATGACCTCCAGTCAATGCAATTCATAGAGAGAGAGCAGAGAGGTTAAAGATGATCACACAATGGTATGAACTAGGAAAGTCTCAATGTACAGCCGCATGGCAAAAGTGACATGTAGGCAACTATAACCCACACAACAAAATGAAAATACATGCAAGTAGACTTTAACAAATACTGTTAATTTGTCAGCAGTTTGGGTCTAGATACAAAAAAGGTAGTGGAGGGGTATTCATTAGTTAAAAAACATTCAGGAGATTTTACAACTTACGCCTAGAAAATTATCCTTTATTGATTAAAATCATGAATATGTTAAACGTTTTTGTTGGCAGAAGATGACAATGGCACAGTAACTAGAATACATGACTAAAATCAAATGCAGACATAGTGGTAAACATAAATTATACAAACACCACTCTAATTCTTATGTATAGTTGGTTAAAATGGAATATTTTTAGTGATACTAAAATTTTATTGCTGGTATAAAGAGGCATTGTTAACTGTCATAAAAACATGCGGGCTTGCCAGCACTACAGGACTCTCTGGAAGTTTGCATCCTTATTTTATCTTAAAAATAAGAATGCACCTGTACAAAATATTGACTGAAACTGTAACAATATGACATTGTGTTTTACTGTCACAATATTAGTTCCACAAACTGCTATCCAGTCATGCACTTCACATTATTTTGGCACAGAGGAGAATGTGTCATGCACAAAACAACAAACAACACATCTGTGAGACTTCTCTGATGACTCAGCTTAGCGCAGAGACAGAAACATGAAGGCATGTCACTATATGCCAAGTTATTTAAAAAACAAGACAAGTATATTATTCATTTTAATGAATAATCAAAGTAGTCACTGCCTGACTCATGGATCATTTAAGCTTAGCCACTTTCAAAGAAATCCAGCCAGTCTTGTGATGATTAATTGTAAGAAAGTTTGAGCTGGGTGGTTAGTATTGTGTCAGTATTTTATTTTTACTGTCTTAATGTTAATATTCCTTTAGCCTGATGTTTGTCTTACTATTAAATACTATTAATAAATGTTGATATTAATGCAGGTTGCTTCCTGTTGAGGTGTACTTTCTTTTGTCCATATTGAACTGGGATTTAAAAAAACAGGGAAAGGTATGGGTCTTGCTTTAACCAGCTGCAGTAATTCACCAAAATATGACAAAGGTTATTCCAATCCTCTCTGTTTTCTTTATACCACCACAGCTTAGGAAAACTAGTAATCTAGCCCACACATTGCTTATCGCTCACTCGTGTGGGTAGCCCTGGGCCTGCACCCCATTGCCACATAATGTTACCAATATTTGGAGGTTACTAAGCGTCTAACAAATTAGAAAGTTAAAAGCTGCATATGGCTATCTTCCCTGGCAAGAAGCCATGAAAGGGAAATGCAGATTTTCTTTGTTTAACCATTTGCCTTACTATCCAGTCATATTGTGCTGGGATATTGAGCAGAGGGCAGGAAAACCCTACCACATGAACACATTTACTCAGCAGTGTAACCCATGTTGATTTCTGCCTTTCACTTATTTCCAGTGTTTACATCTTT
Organism: Protopterus annectens; assembly: GCF_019279795.1. NCBI lineage: Eukaryota > Metazoa > Chordata > Ceratodontiformes > Protopteridae > Protopterus > Protopterus annectens. Next base: position 1,361,303,763 of record NC_056747.1, read on the forward strand.
GTCTATATTTTGACAGGTTACATGAAACACAGGCAGTACAGAGTTACCCTTTCAAAATGCTCTGTATAGAAGCATAGTGGGTGGATTTTCTTTCTAATCAGTATGAATGTGCTCAAAAGTAAATCAGAAAGAGCTTCTTCAAACTGCAGAATAAGAAAGTCTAATCTACAGTACATAACAAAATTACCCCAGTAGTTCTACATAAAACACTACAAAAACAGTTCTGAAATCTACCTGCATGTCTTGACCTCAACCCTGCCTCTCAGACAATGAGTTCCAAGTCATAACCACTAAGTAAGCAAATTATAGTGCTGGTGATTAAGTTAACACACTTACAACTTAAAAAGTCTTTTAAAAGCTTGGTAGCTGTTGTTGTCCCATACCAAAACAAACATGTATTGATGTAGTTATCAAGGCAATTTCTAAAAGTGTGAAGGGGCTGAAATTTTTTTAGGGGCAGGAAAAATTATATTGCAAAAGGCAATTGATGAGTGATAAAGGCATCGTGTTTCATACCTTAAGATATTTTAAGGTTGATTGCTCTTGTATCTGTCCTAAGCCAGGGATGCATGCTTGTTGACATGATAGCCTTCATCGGGCATGGGTGTGAACATGCATTTTGACAGGTGAAGATATATCAGATCTTCATATTGGCTGCCCTGGGAGGGGTTAGACCAGGAAAAAGGAAACACCCTTCATGGTTGTCTGTATCAGTAAGAAGCAACCATGGTGACTGTCATCTTTGAATTCCTGGCTTTGAGAATAAATGTTATTTCAAGCAGATGTAGATAAAAGGCATAGAGCAGGCCTCTGGCTCAACATTATATCAATGTATGCTTATTCCTCACATTAGGGGAGTAATTAAGGAGAAACCTCTCCAAAAGTTGCTGTTTGCGGGGTTGGCAAAAATACTTCGGATTGAGCAATCCCAGTTCTTGAATATCAGTTTTGCTAACAACGGCCTTAGAGAGTAGTTCTGGGGTATTGTGAATTGTCTGTTAGGCAGCTGGATCCCCTGGAATGCAAACTGTAGATAACAGTCTCTTGTTCTGGAAGGCCCAATCAGATTATCATAGTCTGTCTGCAGACAAGGTAGGACTGAATCCTTCCCTGCATGTTTTGGTACAAAACTCCTGCCATATTGCTTGAATACATGGAATTTAGCCGTGTCGAATCCATTTCTGCCAACCTTGGAAGGAAAGGAAAATATTGGTGGCACCTGTAAGCCACGGAGGTAAACTTTCAGTTCTTGTTTGGACCAGAGCCATTGTGTTGCATTGTAGTGGCCTCGCCAAATGAGTGAGAAAAAAGCCTCTGTTGTCAGTATAACTTTGGGAGACACAGTATTAAAGTGTTTGTCTTTTAGAAGTCTGTCAGACACAACCCACCAACTCATATTTCGCTTGGATAATCTGAACATCTTTATAGGTAACATCAAGCAATCTGAGCCTTGGAACTGCAACAAAACTCTGTCTGTGCAAAGACCTTCATGTGGTATCTCATATGTAGCACCATGAATACAGAGGACTTCATTAGTCCATGGGCACTGAAGCGTAGTTAGGAAAAACAAAGATCTGATTAAAGCTTGGGAAGTCTTGGTATCTAGGGAGCAGCTTATGAAATTCAAGAGTTAGGATCAAGTGATGAGGGGCTTTAAGTCCATCATAATATAAACATTTATTTCAGACGTGTTGGGAAATGTTGCCTGTTTCATTCACTCTATTCATAACATTGCTTTTGCTGTGATTAACAACAATCACATTATAGTATGGAGACCTGAGTGAACCAAATACTGTTAAAAAAAAGCTTTACCTAGTGTATACTTAAGGAATATCTGATGAGTAGGAGTGGGTATATTGAAGATTTACCCATAGTTGGCATGGTTTGATCATGAGGGTGAAGCCCAAATGATTAAACAAAACCAACACTGGGAAAATCCTCATATACCCACCCTCATGAGTCAGTTATTGCTATTATACAATGACTTGCTGTTCTCTGCCTGAATATTGCTGATCTCTGTCTGCATTTGATTTTTGATTGAAGCTATTCATTTAAGGTTTGGTTACTTCTATTTTTTATATCTTTTTCTTATATAGCATTTTGTTTTGTTTTAGGTTTTTTGTTCTTTTTGGAGTTGTAAGAGGTCTTGGCTAAGGTCAGAAAAGTTTGCAGCCAGTGAATAATATCCAGCTAATTAGTGGGAGTAATGGAGAAACAGCATTCCTCATTTAACTACAAATATTTATTTTTATTTTATTTTATTTTACATTTGTTAACTGGGTTAGTCTGGCTGAGCTTTTGGCTCATTTTCAGCAGATACCCAGAGTGGCATTTAATGGCATCTTTAAAATAAAATAGGGACTGATTGTAAATGTTGATCTTATAAACTTAGAAAGCTGCTAGGATAACAGAATTTGTGTTATCATGCATTGTCTGACGGTATGAAGTCTGAAAGTGAAATGCATGTCATTATTTAGTGACTTCACTCCTCGGTGAGTTGTTGGAAAACCACAAATTTTATGAGGAACTGACCAAACAAATGAGGCAAAAAATCTGGACATTCTGTGAAAATCAGGACAGTTGAGACATATGCCTTCATATTTATTTATTTATTTTATTTTATTTTACATTTGATTACTGGGAAGGTCCAACTGGACACATGTCCTTTTTCAGCGGAGGCCCGGGGAGAAAAGCTCCACATAAAGTACATAACAGCATATAAAGCTTTAAACAAATGTTAAGAGCTTTATAAATTACAATGAGTAATTTAAGCATTCATGCCAAGAGATATAGATTCATACAGACATTGTTTAGATGCTACAGGGAATAATTTAGAAAATGCACATTGGGAAGGAATGCAATGGTACTTCAATGGGTCTATATTATAACATCAAAGTCTTACAACTTTTTTTCTCTCAAATTTCTGTTTGCCTCCCCTACTGACCATCTATTTTTTCTGTCTCTTGCTACTTTTAGCTGACCTCCTATAATCCTGCTACCTTTGCATTTCATCACTATCCTGTTTCCCCCCTCTCCTTTTCCAACTGGATACTCCCGACCTTTACTAAGTCCATAATACTTGTACCAAACAGATAATATACTTTTCCCACTTTCTGTCTACCTTATTTTCTGCCTTTTCCTTATCTTTAACTACATAATTACCTGTTAAACTTCCAACCTGCTCTTTTAACACTTTATATTAACAGATTTCTTGCTTTTTGCTAATACCTAATTTGTTATCATGACTACTGACTAATGATATTTTTTAACTTGACTAATGATATTTTTTAACTTTACTTTGTATTTTAGATACTGGAGCTTATCTCCTTAGCCCCTTAACTGAACTTTGTTTGTCATCTACTCAGACTAGTCCAGGAAAACTGTATATTCATTTGTATTTTGCCTCATTACATTATGTTAGTGTTAGTTTAGTAATGACTTCGTAAACTGTATTGTCTTATTCTGATAGTGGAGCTTTTCTCCTCGGGCCTCTGCTGAAAATGGACATGTATCCAGCCAGACTAGCCCGGTTAACAAATGTAAAATAAAATAAATAAATAAAATAAAGGAATCTTTAGTTTCAGCTATTTAATAGTGCTTAAAGAAAAGGCTGGTTAAAAAAGCAATAGTCCTAGGTGAAGAGAGGCAGTTTAACTAGGAGGATTATAAGGGCATAGCCACATAGTGCCTAAGTGTGTTTTTAGCATTTTTCTAATCTTAGTTCAGGCGGTGGAAGATTTTATGTTAGTTGGTAGTGCATTCCACATTTTGGCTCATAGTTTGAGTAGGGGGCTTCTCTAGCAAGATTGCTGGCTGTTATATCATACACTAATAGAAGAATGCCTGGCCATGCAATGGTACTTCAATGGGTCTATATTATAACATCAAAGTCTTACAACTTCGAATGTTATAATATTGAACTCAGTAGAGCGAAACACTCCAGAAAACTGAACAGTCAGAATAGCAAATTTTTTTCCCAGGGAAAAAATTTGCTGTTCCGACAAACATACACACAACACAAGCACACCAAAATAAATAATCCACACACACACACACACACACACACACACACACACACACACACACACACACACACACACACACACACACACACACACACTTCACAAAACCCTACACTAAACCATACATACACCACTAGCTATCCACTTACCTTAACGCAACCCTAACCCTAAGGTCCGTCACTATCGCACACTCACCTTTGCCGCTCCCTAACCCTAACTCACCTACCCCACCCTAACCTTCACGTCCACACAATCGCACACTTACCTGACCCACGCCCTAACCCTAACTTACCTAACCCATGCCCAATCGCACACTTACCTTCGTTTGCACACTTTCCTTAAGCCAGTCTGTAACCTTTGCTCCACAGTCGAGGAAATAGCGAAGCTGCAGAAATGGCCCACCGAATACTTTCCCTAGGAAAGTATTCGGTGTTCTGCAGCTTTGCTATTTCCAGCGTTCGCTCTACTGGGTTGGATATTATAACATTCGAAGTTGTAAGACTTCGATATTATAATATAGATTCACTTCAATGACCACTCTTTTCTTTTGGTATATGCTCAATTTACAATGGTAGCACTGTTTGGACTGATCAATCAGCCTGCATGTTTTTGAATAATAATGAGCTATCATACTATAATTGTTTTGCAATAGCAGCAAACTCTAACCAGAAAAGTCTGTTAAACAAACCTCCTATGTGGTAGTATATAAAACACTCATAAGCAAGAGTTTTTTTAATACTAACTTTGATCTAGATTAATATACCATGTCTCTACATAAATAATATAAATAATTTGTGCCCACATGATGCAAATGCACAGTGTTCACATGACCAGTGATCACATGACTTGGGTAATTAATCCAGGTGTCACAAGACTTCAACGCTATGGACTTTTCTAAAGCTGAACTGGTCCTGCCATGACAACAGGCAAACCAGTCTGTTGCATTTTACAAAGTTTAAATTGCATGAAATATCTTTAAGGCATCTTCTCCATCCAGGTAATGAAAAGTGTTGTCTTGTACCACCTTCCTTTTAATGCTACACCAGCTACAATTCTTAAGAAATTGAATTCTACAACTCTTGCCTGCCCTGGTGTGTTAGTGTTGCTGGTGGTCAAAGATGGAAAATGGACATTATGATTATTTCATAACTGTACTTGAAATAAGACAGCGACTCTTCATTTACTGTGAAGATCCCCAGGCTTTTGTAGCGGGGGTGTGGGGGGGTCCAGCCCCCCTGCTTAAAGCAGTTAGTTTTGTTTTTATTCTTTTATTTTTTTTATCGGATATTTGATGGTTCAGAACATCGATCATATGGGGTCGACCATATATACATACACATAAAAACGTATATCTATAGGTGCAGGGCAGTAGGTTGAACAAAGACTGCTACAACACCCGGGAGATTGATGTAAGAATGTCAAAATCAGCAATATGGACACATTCTGTGCATGCTCCGAGGATTACTCCGGAAAGGACTAAACCAAATGCAAGTGTTTTTGTAAGGAAGAAAGCCCCCCTCCACCCCCCATGTGGGGGGGGGGCTGTATCCCCCACCCCATGCTAATTATATATACTATGAGAGTTAACAATTCCCAAGGAAAGTAAATATTCCCGTACCAGGGATGTGTCAGTCTCACACACCTGTTGACCACCTATCTGTTGCAACCAAATGATGTCAATCTCCTGGGTGCCATATATATATATATATATATATATATGTGTGTGTGTGTGTGTGTGTGTGTGTGTGTGTGTGTGTGTGTGTGTGTGTGTGTGTGTGTGTGTGTGTGTGTAAGCAATATTTATTTTAAAGTATTAATCTGTTTATTTATTACAAGCCTACCCAATAGCAAGAGGTCTAAAATCAAAGCCTGTATCTTGTATCTGTCAGGTAAAGACCTTAACCCTTATGCCAAGCATTCTCCAGTAATGCCTAGGAATCTCTAGATGGGATGTCCTATTTTCACTGGAATCCTGGGGAGATAACTCCAAATAAACATTCTCAGATAGACTGAAGATAAAATACAAGATGTATACAAAATATAATATAAGATCCTGAGTTAACAAGAATGTTAGAATATATAAATAAGTATACATAATGGTTATCAGTTTTACTTTACTTACTTTGAGAAATGATCAGCATAGAATATAAAATGTAAAAATTATGAGGAGGACAGAATCACATCAACCAAGAGAATAAAACTGGAAGTCTAAACGTATATGGGAAAAACAGAGCCAAGTGTCGAAGAGAAATGGTAGAAGAAAAAGGAAGGAGCAGATGAAAGTAAAGCTGCAGTTACCCGCCATAAAGAGTAGTAAGAGTGGAAGAATAGTACGTAAGAGCTTAGCTTGCACTGTATTATCAACTCCGACTGCACAGCATGGTGTTCCAACAAAAATAAAGATTTATGGTGAACAGTTTTAAATAAAGTGCATATTAGCTGATAGTGCAATTAAATATCCATTTCTAATGAAAATGTAAAGTTAGATACAACAGGAATGTAATGAGTCTTTTGTTATTCATATCTGGTTCATTATATATTCATAACGATTAAGGTCTTCGCCTCCCATACACAAAGTCCAAAGTTCAGTCTTGACCTCCAACCAGTGCCTGCATATTCTCCCAGTATGACTGACCAAAAATATGATTGGTGCCTCCACACCTCAAACTCAACCAAAAACTGAATGAAGTCTTGAGTAACAGCGCAGACTAAAGGTGGTACCTGTCTGGGGGGTAGTTGTACGAACCCACTGCTTTAGGTGTCAGCTGTGGTGCGCAGTATCTTCTAAACAGGAGAACAGGAAACACCAAAAATTGGCATGGTTATTTGCTGGTAATAAGTTGGTTGACCATCTGATCTACATCAGCGGTGGGTCTATGTGTGACTATTAGCCAGTGGATGGCAGCTAGCAGCTGGCTAGTGTCTAGTTGGGGGTCTCTCTCTTGAGAAAATGCTGGCTGAAAAACAAATGAATTGCTAATAACTGATACACTCAAATACAGGCTCACTGACAGGATGCAGCATGGAAGTTGCATTATGGTAAGGAGGAGGCTGGACATCTTCTGTATCCAGGAGACAAGGTGGAGGGGCAGTGCAGCAAAGCCACTTGACTTGGGATCCAGAGTCTAATATGCAGGGAGAGGAGGCACTAGAAATAGTGTGGAAGTTGTGGTGAGAGAGAGTCTATGATGACAGTAAGGGATGTCATCAGAATTAGTAACAGACTCATGGCATATAGACTCTAGTGTAAGTCAAGTTGGTGCTGATAATGGAGTACCTGAATGCTCATATCAGGACAGGCAAAACCTGTTTTGATGACTACCAATGGGGCAGTGGGTTATAAAAAGTGACTGTAAAGTCATCCTCAATGAAATAGTTGTCTCATAGTATAAACCACTGTCAGCTGCATGCAGTAGTCAGAGAAGGGCGCAAGGTCAGCAGACACTTGACTGAACATCTGGAAATTGACTGGACTGAAAACAAAAGGTTTTAAGGAAATATTCATGACTCTAGCACCACAGGAAGAGGAGGAAACAGGTGGACTGAAAGAATGGCAGTGCCTCAAAACAGCATGTGTGAGCACTACAGAGCAGGTATGGAAATTAGGTACATAACGATGGCTATTGGTGGAACGCAGAAGTCAGGAAGTCAGCAAAAGAAAGAAGGAGTGCAGGAAAAAGTGGGAGACAGAAAGAAAGATGGAGCAGAGTAAGAAGGAGCATTGTTTGTCTAATAAACATGCTAAGGGAGCATCACAAAAGCAAGGCATCACAGGCACACTACTAGCTTCTTGGAAATGACTCAGTAGATGGCACAAAGAACCGTGCAAGGCAAATATGCAAAGATAAAGAAGAAATTCATCAGACACCCTTCATAAGGAATGCCAGCAACAACCTGCTCACCAGTCCACAGGGCATCAGAGGTAGATAGAAGGAGTACTTCCAGTAGCTTCTGAAAGAAGAAAACCCCACAGAATCTGTCCTCCCCTGACACATCCTACTATGAAAGAGAGATGTAAGAACAACACTAAGAAAGGTGAAGTGGGGGAAAGAAGCAGGCCCAGATGAGGTCATAGCAGGCCCAGATGAGGTCATAGCAGGCCCAGATGAGGTCATAGCAGGCTCAGATGAGGTAATAGCAGATATGATCAAGATGCTGGGTGGATAGGGGATAAATGCCTCCAGAGAGTACTTGCAACAGTATGGAGTGAAAAGTATATCCCAGCTGACTGGAGAATAAGCATTTTACTGCCAGTGTACAAGAACAAAGGGACAGTAACAACTGCAGGCAGTACACAAGTATCAAACTCCTGTCACACTGTTAAAAGTCCTGGAAATAAAATATACAGAATGGTGAAATAAAATGGAAGGTGATTAACTCAGACTCAGAGCACATGCATCACTACTAACCTGATGTTTGCAACAGATTCATAGATTAGTACTAGGCTAACTGCCCTTGTGGGCCATTTTGAGCCTAGCCAATTACCCCATGTGAGAATCAAACCCTGCACCTTGTGTTTGTAAGGCAAACACATTAACCATTATGCCAACCTCCCACCCCTCCCAATGAGACAGATAGTTGAGAAGAAGGCATAGATGGAAAAAATTCAAATAGACATTCCTAGAATTGGAGAAAGTATATGACAAGGTCCCAAAAAAGCTGATCTGGACAGCTCTGCAATTGTTCAAAGTCCCAGAAACACTGGTAAAATTAGTGAAGGCTATGTAGAAGGACCCAGTGACACAAGTACAAACAGTGTTCAGACTCACAGGGGTACCCAGTGGCAGTGGATATGTATGAAGGTTTAGATCTGAAGCCCACTACTGTTCATACTGTTAACGGACTACATTAGCAAACAGGTCAGAAGGGACAGATCAATAAAGTTGCAGCATGCGGATGAAATGAGATTTCAAGCAGACTCTGAGCAAGAACTCCAACAAAGGATAGGGGAATGAATGTAAAACTGAAGGCACAAGGGATGGAACGGAGTACAGAAAAGACAGTTGTAAGGACAGCAAATGCAGGAACTCCTAAGAAGATGAAAACTGAGATACATGGGAAAAAAAAGAATGGGTTAACGACTTCAAGTATCTGAGAGGGGTGATTAAAACAAAAGGGAAGGCTGAATGAGGAGGTGAAAGTTAAAATCAGAGGGGATGCAGCCAAATTACGCAGAGTGTCATGGGTAGGGTATGACAGAAAAATGACAAAGGCGCTGAAAAGGAAACTGTATAAAACAGTGCCGTGACCAGTATGTTGTATGGTACTGAACCTGCCAAGTAAAGGCAGAATAGTTTAGGAAGCTAAAAGTGATGGAGATGAAGTGCCTGAGATGGGCTGTAGGATGCACACTGTTTGATAAATTAAGAAATAATGACATCAGAGCAGAAGCCAGTGTAGCTCCATTTGCAGAGTTGGTCAAAGGGAACAGGTTATGGTAGTTAGGCAGGAAAGAGGTTGATAATTTGGTGAAGAAGGTTTGTGATAGACGTGAAGAAAGCAAAAGAAATGATGTCCTGCCAAAATATGATAGATTGTGTGAAAAAAGACTCGTGACAATTAGGCACGCCTGTCAAAGAAGGTAGGAGAGTGGCACTGAAAAGAGAGAGATAGCAACAACTGATTAAACACCCCGATCCTAGCGTAGAAAATGGGAAAAGGTTGTTGATGATGATGATGGTGAGATTTAAATTTTACCTATGCAGAGAATAAAGAGCTTCCGTGTTTATTCAGTGCTAATGAGATAGATATTAAGCAGCGAGTGGAATTCCTACGTGGTCATATATGTGGTCATATATGTGGTCATATAGGAGCTCTTCAGATAATAGAGGTAGTTAAGGCAAGGCAATCACATTTGTAAAGTAATTTTGTGAGACGGACATAGTCACGTAGAAGTGAGCAGATGACTAAATTGCAACCAGCGAGGTTCTTGATGTGAAAGACCGTGATGGATGAGTTTTATGATCTACAGGGAACTGGGAAATTGGAAGATTGTTCCAGTTCATATATTGGGTGGTGTTTATGCTGGTCCAAAGATGGAAGGCATTATGCTGGTCCAAAGATGGAAGGCATTAAGCAGGGATGGAAGTGGGTAAGATCTGTGTGTAACAACTCTAGTTTTGTCTGTAAGGAATGATTTTGCTCTGTATAATTTCCCTAATGTGATATTATTTTTGTGATTGCTTTCTGTATGTCAGAGTAGAAATTGAACTGGTTGTTGAGTGTTAATCTAAGTTTTATTGCTGAGGCAACATCATCAGTGTGTGAGGAGTCAGTTAAGGAGATATTAAAAGCTTTACCCCAGTTACCATTAATAGAATGACACGAGGACATTTCTTGCCCCTCCCCGTACTCCCCCCAGTAGGAGGGGGTAAGCCCACTATATATATATATATATATATATATATATATATATATATATATATATATATATATATATATATATATATATATATATATATATATATATATATATACATACTAACTCCAAGATCACCACACCGCAAAGAAAAGGGAATATTCTGAGAAATAATAATCTTGGACTTGGTACATGTAAGTCCATTTTTTCAGCCATTCAGTTTCCATGTTTTGGGACTCTTTCTAGCAGATCCCAACATTTCAAATGGTTGTGTTTGAAGTACAGCATTTTACATACTTTTATTTCAAAACTGTAGTCACACAGCCAAGTCAACTGGTAGAAAAAAATATTTGTCCCCAATGATTTAGTGGATTGCCTTTATAGAGAGTGAAAAATTGGTCCTCAAGATAAAACAACATTTGCATATTGGCCAGAATTCAGACACAAACGGTAAAATTAGTTCAGGTTATGTACACGCACCCAGTGACACAAATACAATCTGTGTTCAGACTCACAGAGGGGTTCCCAGTGGGTGTGCATCCGTGTTTAGTTTGGCACCCCCTGATGTTCATATTCATGATGGCCTGCTTTAATAAAGTGATTCAGAGACACAGGCAGAGCCATTGCACAAGCAGGTGAAACATGGCATCAGTACCCTGCACTAAGGACTACATAATGATGAAGAGAAAGGACTGCAGAGTGATGAAGAAATGAGCGGCATCATGGTAATGAGTAATACTGTGAGCACATATAATGGTAAATTACATGGTGGAGCAATTCAGAAACATATAAAACGTGTGTGATCAGCTGTAGCCATCAGTGAGTTGTACACAGTGATTTCTCATTGAATACAGACAGAGGCTGCACTATGGCGCTAGAAGCAGCAGCCATAATAACTGATCACATCATATTAAAAGGACACACTCGCAGCCAATGCTCATGATGGGATACATTCTCACCTTGCCTATCTGCCCATTCTAAACATACCATCACTTCCACCACAAGGATGCAATCAAGCACTGTTGTGTGAAAAGGGACACCATACTTCAGCTAGGACAATTTTATTGTCCAGACATAGAATCTTGTAGGATGCATGGCATGGAATACTGATCCCTGTGCATACTAAGGTATGTGTAGCTTTGACAATTCTTGCTGCAGAGACTTTCCAGTGACCATCAAGGAACACAGTGAGTACATCATGGGCATCTGCCTTATGAACACCATACCTTTTTCTTAAGGTTATGGTGCAAAATGTGGAGGAGCTTATTTAGTTCCCAAGGATCACAAGGTAGAGAAACCACACCATGTGGATATCCTATGAAATAGGCTTTTTTTTCTTTTTTGGTTCTAGTGGCCATTGATTGTAACCACATACATATCAGGTCCCTGTGTGATCCATGTGGACAACAGGACATCAACAGGAAGGGCTTCTACTCAATCAACTACCAGGTGATGCGCAATGCATGAGGTATGTTATACAATTTGTCCACCCACTATCCTCACAGTTACAGAGATTCCCACATCTGACACACATCCAGTCTATACCAAGCATTTATTTGGTAGTGACATCCCATAGGAACATAACCATAACATGTAATACCAACCAGGCATTTCCCCAACAGATAAACTGGCTGATGCATCAAGGTCAGCTCCCACATACAGTTCTCCACTGGGTACCGAGGTCCTTTCCATCTCTCCAAATATGCATATGGTGGTCCTGGTGGTCTGCATAGGGACCACACCCATGGCCATCCTCCCCTATGTAGAGGAGAGGGTCTTCTAATGGGCATGCAGGATCATATTGGTAACACTGCAGCAAACTTGATGGGCTTCCCTTTTGTGGCCACTAACTGCATTCACATTCACCAACAGCTCACTGAAGGCCTAATCACTCTTATTTGTTTCCAGTGTCCACTGACTGTGTTCAAAAAGTGCCTGCAGTAGCACTTCTGTATCTGCCTAGGAGAGTGTCTCTAGTTGCTTGTTGTCCTTAGTCACCATGTATCAACCTATAAATGTGGACTACAGCTGTGGTCACTGAGCAGACACATCATATGACAGCAACATCTTTGGTGTTCACACCATACGATATCATACCTACCATATCCCAATATCACAGAACACAGCCCTGTTGCACAGGGGGAATAAAGTCCTTACAGCACCTGAGATGATTGGTGCCCAGTTAGTGATTCAGACATTGGAGGGGCTGCTGAGATAGGATAGGCTTGAGCAGCTCACGCTGGCTCACCTATTCTAGGGGGAGGGCAACACTCTATGCTTGGTGCAGTAAAGCAGAGTTATGAGCTTGGTGATTGATGTGTTGTGTAAGCAAATGTGACACTTAGTCAAGAGGTTGTGCATATGAAGGAAGTGATTGCATAACTCGTAAGGCTGCCACAGGATGGCTGGAGTTAGATACACTTCCTGGTACCCGTATGATGCTACACTAGTATCCTCAGTCTCCATACTGGCCCCACATGGGGGTTAGGTTGAACCAAGAGGAGACTAGGGTGTATCTGGTAGACCCAGTGAATGAGGAGAGGAACTGTTGGCAGCTAATGATCAGATGCAGGAAGGAAAGGAACTTTCAAAGTACAGGTCCATATAGCATTCCAACAGAGCAGCATGTCAACAGAGTGTGTTGTGACATATACCCTGTCAGCAGCCTATGTGTAGCTGTGCCCAGTAAAACATAGTCATCATGTTTCCACACATTCACCCCACCAGAATCCATTATCCCATGTGCCATGATGAATGCATGTTGCATTTGTACATCTGTGGCTCTGCTTCAGTGGCATGGTCACCATGGGGCCATGCAGAGCACTCTCTAGTAGGTTATTTCTTCCACCTGATTGTAAATTCCTTTGGGCTAGACACTTTGGGCTCTTGAAGTTGTTCAGCCCAGCTTCTCTGGCTCTTTGGGTCACTCATTTACTGCTCACACATTAAAGACAGGGTGGGGGTGGTTTGTTGACATTTATTCCTGACCCTTGTGAAACACATACTGTTGTGCTACCTTTTTATGTGGCCTTTATATACTGTTTTTGCCAGTGAATAGTTGACAGCATTTTACTCCACCTCAGACTACAGATAACCAGTGTAGCACAGACAAGTGATAGCTGATTTTGCTTTTGTGCTTCTGTCTCTTTGCCGCTGTCCTTTTTTTGTTTTCTTCCTCTTCATTTTTGTTCATAGTTTTTGCAGCATCAAACATGAAAATGGATGTGGTGAAGCAGTGGTACCTGCCCTGCCATCACTCACAGGATTCCCCTCTGTCTCCAGGCCAGCTAGTTTGCAGGGTGACAGATCATCCAGAAGGGGGTGGCCTGGCAGCTTTGCTGGTGTCTCTGTTGGTCATTTCCTGTTGGGGGATGTAGACTGTCCATCAGCAGCTGCCACCAATAGGTTCCATTATGTCATCCAGTGGGAAGCAAAAGGCCTAGATGGCCTTGGTGTATTCACATTTGGACATCTGCAATGGCTGGAAAATGTCCTTGTGTGTCTGCAGCATTTGCATAGCTGTCTGGCCCTGAAAAGTAGACCAACAGTTTTTCAGCCTAACCATGAAGGAGGTCATAGAGGTTACTGATCTCTTGTTGGGCCCCCATTGTGTCACCACTGCCCACACTGACCTTTGCCCTTGATGCTACTCCTCTTTCCTGTCCACACCTTCCTATTGCTACCTTCTCTGTCTGCCATTCTTAGAAATATTAAAAATGTGGCATCTAACACCCCCAAAATGTATATTCTTACTTCTGCACCCCACACCACTCTTCCTTTACCCTTGTTCCCGTGCCCCTGTGTTCCTTGGCTTACTGTACCCCGTTGCTGCCTGTACTATGAACTAGTTTCCGTTTCATTTATATTAAAAGGATAACATGGGCATTGGTATGCAGCCATTACCAAGGTGGCCAGCTCTGCTGATACTTACGCTTCATTGTACATGTGACCACGCATCGCCTCATAAGGTCACATGACTGCTCATTACATATCCTGCTGAGGTTTTATCAGCAAATTCCCGAATTAGTCAGATCCTGCTGTGCGTCATCAGAGCTGCTGTACAGTGAATCCACTCTGGGCACACATGCTGTACAGTGAATCCACCCTGGGCACACATGCTGTACAGTGAATCCACTCTGGGCACAGCTGCTGTACAGTGAATCCACTCTGGGCACACATGCTGTACAGTGAATCCACTCTGGGCACACATGCTGTACAGTGAATCCACTCTGGGCACAGCTGCTGTACAGTGAATCCACTCTGGGCACAGCTGCTGTACAGTGAATCCACTCTGGGCACACATGCTGTACAGTGAATCCACTCTGGGCACACATGCTGTACAGTGAATCCACTCTGGGCACAGCTGCTGTACAATGAATCCACTCTGGGCACAGCTGCTGTACAGTGAATCCACTCTGGGCACAGCTGCTGTATATTGAATCCACTCTGGGCACACATGCTGTACAGTGAATCCACTCTGGGCACACATGCTGTACAGTGAATCCACTCTGGGCACAGCTGCTGTATATTGAATCCACTTTGGGCACACATGCTGTACAGGGAATCCACTCTGGGCACAGCTGCTGCATATTGAATCCACTTTGGGCACACATGCTGTACAGTGAATCCACTCTGGGCACAGCTGCTACATATTGAATCCACTTTGGGCACACATGCTGTATACTGAATCCACTTTGGGCACAGCTGCTGTATATTGAATCTGCTTTGGGTACAGCTGCTGTATATCGAATCCACTCTGGGCAAAGCTGCTGTATATTGAATCCGCTTTGGGTACAGCTGCTGTACATTGACTCCACCTTGGGCACAGCTGCTGTATACTGAATCCACTTTGGGCACAGCTGCTGTATATTGAATCCACTTTGGGCACAGCTGCTGTATATTGAATCCACTTTGGGCACAGCTGCTGTATATTGAATCTGCTTTGGGCACAGCTGCTCTATATTGACTCCACTTTGGGCACAACTGCTGTATATTGACTCCACTTTGGGCACAGCTGCTGTATATTTAATCCATGTCCTGTTTCTTCTTCTTTGCTATTTTGCCTTTTTATAGAGGCGCATGAGTGAGTTTTGTGAATCTGGGCTATTATATCAGTTGATATGTACTATAGGAAGGCTGCATGAGATGGTTACTGCTAGAGGAGGACAGAACACGGGTAAGCCCAAGGGACATGTAGGTGGTGCCACAGAAAGGATGTACCAGAGGGTCACTGTTGCAGGACTGAGGATAATGATAAGCTCAAGGGAAGTGAGCATGCCATGGTCATTACTGCAGGACAGCAGTATAGGTAAAGCCAAGGGACATGTAGAGCACTGGCAATGTAATGGTCACTGATGCAGGACACAAAAACATAAATAACACAAGGGAAATGTATACATCATGAAGCAGTATGTAAGGGTCACTGATGCAGGACACAAAAACATAAATAACCCAAGGGATATGTATACATCATGAAGCAGTATGTAAGGGTCACTGATGCAGGACACAAAAACATAAATAACCCAAGGGATATGTATACATCATCAAGCAGTATGTAAGGGTCACTGATGCAGGGCACAAAAACATAAATAACCCAAGGGAAATGTATACATCATGCAGCAGTATGTAAGGGTCACTGATCTTCTTCTTCTTTCGGCTTTTCCCGGTTAGGGGTCGCCACAGCGGATCACTGTCCGCACATTAAGTGGCAGTGGAGTTTTACAGTGCCGAGTTGCCAGCCCGGCGCCCAACCTTCCACAGAAGGCACACACACACGCACACCTAGGGCCAATTTAGAGTATCCAATCCACCTGCAGCATGTCTTTGGGATGTGGGAGGAAACCGGAGCACCCGGAGGAAACCCACGCGACCACAGGGAGGACATGCAGACTCCGCACAGAAGGCACCCCAGCCGAGGATCGAACTGGAGAACCTCTTGCTGTGAGGCGGCAATGCTAACCACTGCACCACCGTGGCCGCCCATGTAAGGGTCACTGATGCAGGGCAGAAAAACATAAATAACCCAAGGGAAATGTATACATCATGAAGCAGTATGTAAGGGTCAATGATGCAGGGCACAAAAACATAAATAACCCAAGGGATATATATATATATACACATCATGCAGCAGTATGTAAGGGTCACTGATGCAGGGCACAAAAACATAAATAACCCAAGGGATATGTATACATCATGCTGCAGTATGTAAGGGTCACTGCTGTAGGACACAAAAACATAAAAAACCCAAGAGATATGTATACATCATGCAGCAGTATGTAAGGGTCACTGCTGTAGGACACAAAAACATAAATAACCCAAGGGATATGTATACATCATGCAGCAGTATGTAAGGGTCACTGATGTAGGACACAAAAACATAAATAACCCAAGGGATATGTATACATCATACAGCAGTATGTAAGGGTCACTGCTGTAGGACACAAAAACATAAATAACCCAAGGGATATGTATACATCATGCAGCAGTATGTAAGGGTCACTGCTGTAGGACACAAAAACATAAACAACCCAAGGGATATGTACAAATCATGCTGCAGTATGTAAGGGTCACTGATGCAGGACACAAAAACATAAATAACCCAAGGGATATGTATACATCATGCAGCAGTATGTAAGGGTCACTGCTGTAGGACACAAAAACATAAATAACCGAAGGGATATGTATACATCATGCAGCAGTATGTAAGGGTCACTGTTGTAGGACACAGAAACATAAATAACCCAAGAGATATGTATACATCATGCAGCAGTATGTAAGGGTCACTGATGCAGGGCACAAAAACATAAATAACCCAAGGGATATATATATACATCATGCAGCAGTATGTAAGGGTCACTGCTGTAGGACACAAAAACATAAATAACCCAAGGGATATGTATACATCATGCAGCAGTATGTAAGGGTCACTTCTGTAGGACACAAAAACATAAATAACCCAAGGGATATGTATACATCATGCAGCAGTATGTAAGGGTCACTGCTGTAGGACACAAAAACATAAATAACCCAAGGGATATGTATACATCATGCAGCAGTATGTAAGGGTCACTGCTGTAGGACACAAAAACATAAATAACCCAAGGGATATGTATACATCATGCAGCAGTATGTAAGGGTCACTGCTGTAGGACACAAAAACATAAATAACCCAAGGGATATGTATACATCATGCAGCAGTATGTAAGGGTCACTGCTGTATGACACAAAAGCATAAATAACCCAAGGGATATGTATACATCATGCAGCAGTATGTAAGGGTCACTGCTGTAGGACACAAAAACATAAATAACCCAAGGGATATGTATACATCATGCAGCAGTATGTAAGGGTCACTGCTGTAGGACACAAAACATAAATAACCCAAGGGATATGTATACATCATGCAGCAGTATGTAAGGGTCACTGCTGTAGGACACAAAAACATAAATAACCCAAGGGATATGTATACATCATGCAGCAGTATGTAAGGGTCACTGCTGTAGGACACAAAACATAAATAACCCAAGGGATATGTGTACATCATGCAGCAGTATGTAAGGGTCACTGCTGTAGGACACAAAAACATAAATAACCCAATGGATATGTATACATCATGCAGCAGTATGTAAGGGTCACTGCTGTAGGACACAAAAACATAAATAACCCAAGGGATATGTATACATCATGCAGCAGTATGTAAGGGTCACTGCTGTAGGACACAAAAACATAAATAACCCAAGGGATATGTATACATCATGCAGCAGTATGTAAGGGTCACTGCTGTAGGACACAAAAACATAAATAACCCAAGGGATATGTATACATCATGCAGCAGTATGTAAGGGTCACTGCTGTAGGACACAAAAACATAAATAACCCAAGGGATATGTATACATCATGCAGCAGTATGTAAGGGTCACTGATGCAGGGCACAAAAACATAAATAACCCAAGGGATATGTATACATCATGCAGCAGTATGTAAGGGTCACTGCTGTAGGACACAAAAACATAAATAACCCAAGGGATATGTATACATCATGCAGCAGTATGTAAGGATCACTGCTGTAGGACACAAAAACATAAATAACCCAATGGATATGTATACATCATGCAGCAGTATGTAAGGGTCACTGCTGTAGGACACAAAAACATAAATAACCCAAGGGATATGTACACATCATGCTGCAGTATGTAAGGGTCACTGCTGTAGGACACAAAAACATAAATAACCCAAGGGATATGTATACATCATGCAGCAGTATGTAAGGGTCACTGCTGTAGGACACAAAAACATAAATAACCCAATGGATATGTATACATCATGCAGCAGTATGTAAGGGTCACTGCTGTAGGACACAAAAACATAAATAACCCAAGGGATATGTATACATCATGAAGCAGTATGTAAGGGTCACTGCTGTATGACACAAAAACATAAATAACCCAAGGGATATGTATACATCATGCAGCAGTATGTAAGGGTCACTGATGCAGGGCACAAAAACATAAATAACCCAAGGGATATGTATACATCATGCAACAGTATGTAATGGTCACTGATGCAGGACACAAAAACATAAATAAACCAAGGGATATGTATACATCATGCAGCAGTATGTAAGGGTCACTGCTGTAGGACACAAAAACATAAATAACCCAAGGGAAATGTATACATCATGAAGCAGTATGTAAGGGTCACTGATGCAGGGCACAAAAACATAAATAACCCAAGGGATATGTATACATCATGCAGCAGTATGTAAGGGTCACTGATGCAGGGCACAAAAACATAAATAACCCAAGGGAAATGTATACATCATGCAGCAGTATGTAAGGGTCACTGCTGTAGGACACAAAAACATAAATAACCCAAGGGATATGTATACATCATGCAGCAGTATGTAAGGGTCACTGCTGTAGGACACAAAAACATAAATAACCCAAGGGATATGTATACATCAGGCAGCAGTATGTAAGGGTCACTGCTGTAGGACACAAAAACATAAATAACCCAAGGGATATGTATACATCATGCAACAGTATGTAATGGTCACTAATGCAGGACACAAAAACACAAATAACCCAAGGGATATGTATACATCATGCAGCAGTATGTAAGGGTCACTGCTGTAGGACACAAAAACATAAATAACCCAAGGGAAATGTATACATCATGAAGCAGTATGTAAGGGTCACTGCTGTAGGACACAAAAACATAAATAACCCAAGGGATATGTATACATCATGAAGCAGTATGTAAGGGTCACTGATGCAGGACACAAAAACATAGATAACCCAAGGGATATGTATACATTATGAAGCAGTATGTAAGGGTCACTGATGCAGGGCACAAAAACATAAATAACCCAAGGGAAATGTACACATCATGCAGCAGTATGTAAGGGTCACTGATGCAGGGCACAAAAACATAAATAACCCAAGGGATATGTATACATCATGCAGCAGTATGTAAGGGTCACTGATGCAGGGCACAAAAACATAAATAACCCAAGGGAAATGTATACATCATGCAGCAGTATGTAAGGGTCACTGATGCAGGGCACAAAAACATAAATAACCCAAGGGGAATATATACATCATGAAGCAGTATGTAAGGGTCACTGATGCAGGGCAAAAAAACATAAATAACCCAAGGGATATATATACATCATGCAGCAGTATGTAATGGTCACTGATGCAGGGCACAAAAACATAAATAACCCAAGGGAAATGTATACATCATGCAGCAGTATGTAAGGGTCACTGCTGTAGGACACAAAAACATAAATAACCCAATGGATATGTATACATCATGCAGCAGTATGTAAGGGTCACTGATGCAGGACACAAAAACATAAATAACCCAAGGGATATGTATACATCATGCAGCAGTATGTAAGGGTCACTGCTGTAGGACACAAAAACATAAATAACCCAATGGATATGTATACATCATGCAGCAGTATGTAAGGGTCACTGCTGTAGGACACAAAAACATAACTAACCCAATGGATATGTATACATCATGCAGCAGTATATAAGGGTCACTGCTGTAGGACACAAAAACATAACTAACCCAATGGATATGTATACATCATGCAGCAGTATGTAAGGGTCACTGCTGTAGGCCACAAAAACATAAATAACCCAAGGGATATGTATACATCATACAGCAGTATGTGTGTGTTAGAAAAAATATGTACTTAGACATATATAAACTGTTAGAAAAATATGTACTTAAACATATACAGAATGCTAGAAAAATATGTACTTAGACATATATAAACTGTTAGGAGAATATGTACTTAGACATATATAAACTATTAGAAGAATATGTACTTAAACATATATGTAGTGTGAAGTTTAGAAACAGTATAATATGTAATGCATTTGATTCTATTTAACAATATGGCAGTAGAAATGATCTTACATATAATTGCTTGAAACCAGCTGCAGTATGGTTAACCTCTGACCCTGGCAGTAGCCAGCTCAGCAAGCTTATGTCTTTCAGCATCTATAATCTGCTGGGTTAGAGAGAAATAAATATGTATGCATGTATATCTTTCTTCTTTCCACCGAGAAGGATGGCCTTGTGAACACTATCAGAGATAGTGTACAGCTGGTAACCAGAGAGACAAAGGAACGTATTAAGAAAAGACTTGACCATTGTATTCGAACTAATCTAAGATCCTTGAAAAAAGTAACATCTACAGGAAGACGTTATGATGGGCCAGGTGCCTCGCAAGGCTGTGTTATTCTCATGGGAAAGTTTCCAAAAACATTACCTAAGCATCTTCTTATGAATGAAGTATTATGGACTATAGTGATGTAAATGCCCTGTGACTGACCACGTCAGTAAGGTGGCAAAAGCTGATTGCAAATGGTATATAATTGAGGATATTTCCTGAATGTAATTAGTCAAAACTCTATACTTGTTTCTGTATAGGTTTTTGCCTCCTAATGTACATTAGTAAAGCAATATTGTGTGAACCTGAGCATCCTGTGTTATTGACTGTCATTTTGAAAAGCCTAATGATTTTTACAGTCTGATTTTAACAATTTATTTGACAGTGTGTCACTGCTGTAGGACACAAAAACATAAATAACCCAAGGGATATGTATACATCATGCAGCAGTATGTAAGGGTCACTGCTGTAGGACACAAAAACATAAATAACCCAAGGGATATGTATACATCATGCAGCAGTATGTAAGGGTCACTGCTGTAGGACACAAAAACATAAATAACCCAAGGGAAATGTATACATCATGAAGCAGTATGTAAGGGTCACTGCTGTAGGACACAAAAACATAAATAACCCAAGGGATATGCATACATCATGCAGCAGTATGTAATGGTCACTGCTGTAGGACACAAAAACATAAATAACCCAAGGGATATGTATACATCATGCAGCAGTATGTAAGGGTCACTGCTGTAGGACACAAAAACATAAATAACCCAAGGGATATGTACACATCATGCTGCAGTATGTAAGGGTCACTGCTGTAGGACACAAAAACATAAATAACCCAAGGGAAATGTATACATCATGCAGCAGTATGTAAGGGTCACTGATGCAGGGCACAAAAACATAAATAACCCAAGGGATATGTATACATCAGGCAGCAGTATGTAAGGGTCACTGCTGTAGGACACAAAAACATAAATAACCCAAGGGATATGTATACATCATGAAGCAGTATGTAAGGGTCACTGATGCAGGGCACAAAAACATAAATAACCCAAGGGAAATGTATACATCATGCAGCAGTATGTAAGGGTCACTGATGCAGGGCACAAAAACATAAATAACCCAAGGGAAATGTATACATCATGCAGCAGTATGTAATGGTCACTGATGCAGGACACAAAAACATAAATAACCCAAAGGATATATATATATATATATATATATATATATATATATATATATATATATATATGTGTATATATGTATATATATATATATATATATATATATATATATATATATATATATATATATATATATATATATATATATATATATACATCATGCAGCAGTATGTAAGGGTCACTGCTGTAGGACACAAAAACATAAATAACCGAAGGGATATGTATACATCATACAGCAGTATGTAAGGGTCACTGATGCAGGGCACAAAAACATAAATAACCCAAGGGAAATGTATACATCATGCAGCAGTATGTAAGGGTCACTGATGCAGGGCACAAAAACATAAATAACCCAAGGGAAATGTATACATCATGCAGCAGTATGTAATGGTCACTGATGCAGGACACAAAAACATAAATAACCCAAAGGATATATATATATATATATATATATATATATATATATATATATATATATATATATATATATATATATATATATATATATATATATATGTATATATATATATATATACATATATATATATATATATATCTATACATCATGCAGCAGTATGTAAGGGTCACTGCTGTAGGACACAAAACATAAATAACGAAGGGATATGTATACATCATACAGCAGTATGTAAGGGTCACTGATGCAGGACACAAAAACATAAATAACCCAAGGGATATATATATATATATATATATATATATATATATATATATATATATATATATACATCATGCAGCAGTATGTAAGGGTCACTGATGCAGGGCACAAAAACATAAATAACCCAAGGGATATGTATACATCATGCAGCAGTATGTAAGGGTCACTGCTGTAGGACACAAAAACATAAATTACCCAAGGGATATGTATACATCATGCAGCAGTATGTAAGGGTCACTGCTGTAGGACACAAAAACATAAATAACCCAAGGGATATATATATACATCATGCAGCAGTATGTAAGGGTCACTGCTCTAGGACACAAAAACATAAATAACCCAAGGGAAATGTATACATCATGAAGCAGTATGTAAGGGTCACTGCTGTAGGACACAAAAACATAAATAACCCAAGGGATATGTATACATCATACAGCAGTATGTAAGGGTCACTGCTGTAGGACACAAAAACATAAATAACCCAAGGGAAATGTATACATCATGCAGCAGTATGTAAGGGTCACTGCTGTAGGGCACAAAAACATAAATAACCCAAGGGATATGTATACATCATGCAGCAGTATGTAAGGGTCACTGCTGTAGGACACAAAAACATAAATAACCCAATGGATATGTATACATCATGCAGCAGTATGTAAGGGTCACTGCTGTAGGACACAAAAACATAAATAACCCAAGGGATATGTATACATCATGCAGCAGTATGTAAGGGTCACTGCTGTAGGACACAAAAACATAAATAACCCAAGGGATATGTACACATCATACAGCAGTATGTAAGGGTCACTGATGCAGGACACAAAAACATAAATAACCCAAGGGAAATGTATACATCATGAAGCAGTATGTAAGGGTCACTTCTGTAGGACACAAAAACATAAATAACCGAAGGGATATGTATACATCATACAGCAGTATGTAAGGGTCACTGATGCAGGACACAAAAACATAAATAACCCAAGGGATATATATATATATATATATATATATATATATATATATATATATACATCATGCAGCAGTATGTAAGGGTCACTGATGCAGGGCACAAAAACATAAATAACCCAAGGGATATGTATACATCATGCAGCAGTATGTAAGGGTCACTGCTGTAGGACACAAAAACATAAATTACCCAAGGGATATGTATACATCATGCAGCAGTATGTAAGGGTCACTGCTGTAGGACACAAAAGCATAAATAACCCAAGGGATATGTATACATCATGCAGCAGTATGTAAGGGTCACTGCTGTAGGACACAAAAACATAAATAACCCAAGGGATATGTATACATCATACAGCAGTATGTAAGGGTCACTGCTGTAGGACACAAAAACATAAATAACCCAAGGGAAATGTATACATCATGCAGCAGTATGTAAGGGTCACTGCTGTAGGGCACAAAAACATAAATAACCCAAGGGATATGTATACATCATGCAGCAGTATGTAAGGGTCACTGCTGTAGGACACAAAAACATAAATAACCCAATGGATATGTATACATCATGCAGCAGTATGTAAGGGTCACTGCTGTAGGACACAAAAACATAAATAACCCAAGGGATATTTATACATCATGCAGCAGTATGTAAGGGTCACTGCTGTAGGACACAAAAACATAAATAACCCAAGGGATATGTACACATCATACAGCAGTATGTAAGGGTCACTGATGCAGGACACAAAAACATAAATAACCCAAGGGAAATGTATACATCATGAAGCAGTATGTAAGGGTCACTTCTGTAGGACACAAAAACATAAATAACCCAAGGGATATGTATACATCATGAAGCAGTATGTAAGGGTCTCTGCTGTAGGACACAAAAACATAAATAACCCAAGGGATATGTATACATCATGCAGCAGTATGTAAGGGTCACTGCTGTAGGACACAAAAACATAACTAACCCAATGGATATGTATACATCATGCAGCAGTATGTAAGGGTCACTTCTGTAGGACACAAAAACATAAATAACCCAAGGGATATGTATACATCATGCAGCAGTATGTAAGGGTCACTGATGCAGGACACAAAAACATAAATAACCCAAGGGATATATATATACATCATGCAGCAGTATGTAAGGGTCACTGCTATAGGACACACAAATTAAGCCGAGCAGACGTATATTTGATGAAGTCTGTAAGTAGTTGTCATTACTACGGGACATGAGTAGCCCAGCAGAAGGCTATGAAAAAAAAAACAAGTTTGCCAGATTTCTTCTAAAGACGCAGGTGTGAGCTATCTAAAAAAAATAAAGAAGATGAACCGGAATTTTAGAATGTTATCCCGACTACTATAAATCCGCCCTAATTACTTGTTCTATGTCACACTACATTTTAATTACCTGTTACACTTCTGTTGTAAACTCCAGGTTGTGCTGAAATGAGTCCCTCAGGGGTTAGACTGGTACACTGGCTAAAAAAAAAACAATAAATAAATCTAAATAAATACATGCATATATCTATGCATACATACACACAAACATATAAACAAACAACCATACATTAAGTCCTATTTAAAAATGCATTATATAAAAAACATATTTATTTGTTTTTACCCACAGTTTCATTAAGCACTGGCAACATGTTAATTTCCAGAGTTGATCATTGCCAAGTTTTAGCTGTTTTACCACAAAGACTGTGAGGAGTTTATTGGCAAATAAGATGAGATGTAATTTTATATAGTCCATAACCCTTGAAAAGATGCAAAGAACACACGATAAAACTTATCATTCAGCATGTAGTCTTAACTAAATTCAGGTAATACTTTATTACATCACAGCTGCAGTGTTTTACTGCTGAACTATTCAGGCAGTCCAGCTTTTGTTTTTCTGAGGCTGTCACTTTGCCATGAAATCTAGGAATCAAGGAACACTGTCTAAAAACATGCTGCCTGGATTAAAATGAACAACTGTACAGAAATTTCTCTTTAACTGGGTAACAGTTCAAATCGTTCATATGCTGAATGCCAAAGTCATTTGCATGGTTTCTGTGACTCAGTGATACAGTAAATCTTCTCTAACCAGACTGGCAAGTGCTAAGCAAACCCTGTGCCAAGCAGACTCATGAGATGACATGAGTAAATATGAACACATGGTTTATGATGATTAGTCTAACAAATATGGTTTATTGCCATAATTTAAATAGGGCTGCTCTGTTTTGCAAGCCACAGAGGTATTTCACTTTATTACCACTATAATGGCTATGACTTCAGATATCCTTGATTGAATCAAACAAAGATAATTCAGGTATTGTAGACTGAACCAATGAGATAATTCAGGTGTTCTAAATCGAACCAAACAAAGACAATTTGGCTATTCTAGATCAAACCAGATGAAGAAAATAAAGGTATCCTCCAGATCGAACCAAAGATAATTCAGCTGTCTTACATTAAACCAAACTAAATAAGTCAGATGTTTTAGACTGAACCAAATAAAGATAATTCAGGTGTCCTAGATCGAACCAAAGATAATTCAAGTATCACAGATTAAACCAAAGATAATTAAGGCATTCTGCATTGAATCAAGCACTTCACCCTGTGCAAACCCATTTTAATATCTGCTAGTTGCTAAACTATAGCCTACAGCCTTTGACACTTGATATGTAAAGTATTTGTTTTACAAAATGATGCAAACACCATCAAAGTCTATAGATTTAGAGTATACGTGAATGATGTCTTGTTTTACAAAATGATGCAAACACCATCAAAGTCTATAGATTTAGACTATACGTGAACGATGTCTTGTTTTACAAAATGATGCAAACACCATCAAAGTCTATAGATTTAGAGTATACGTGAACGATGTCTTGTTTTACAAAATGATGCAAACACCATCAAAGTCTATAGATTTAGAGTATACATGAACGATATCTTGTTTTACAAAATGATGCCAAACACCATCAAAGTCTATAGATTTAGAGTATACGTGAACGATATCTTGTTTTACAAAATGATGCAAATGCCATCAAAGTCTATAGATTTAGAGTATACGTGAATGATGTCTTGTTTTACAAAATGATGCAAACAGCATCAAAATCTATAGATTTAGGGTATACTTGAATGATGTCTTGTTTTACAAAATGAAGCAAACACTATCAAAGTCTATAGATTTAGAGTATATGTGAACGATGTCTTGTTTTACAAAATGATGCAAACACCATCAAAGTCTATAGATTTAGAGTATACGTGAACGATGTCTTGTTTTACAAAATGATGCAAACACCATCAAAGTCTATAGATTTAGAGTATACGTGAACGATGTCTTGTTTTACAAAATGATGCAAACACCATCAAAGTCTATAGATTTAGACTATACGTGAACGATGTCTTGTTTTACAAAATGATGCAAACACCATCAAAGTCTATAGATTTAGAGTATACGTGAACGATGTCTTGTTTTACAAAATGATGCAAACACCATCAAAGTCTATAGATTTAGAGTATATGTGAACGATATCTTGTTTTACAAAATGATGCCAAACACCATCAGAGTATAGATTTAGAGTATACGTGAACAATGTCTTGTTTTACAAAATGATGCAAACACCATCAAAGTCTATAGATTTAGAGTATATGTGAATGATGTCTTGTTTTACAAAATGATGCAAACACCATCAAAGTCTATAGATTTAGAGTATACGTGAGCGATGTCTTGTTTTACAAAATGATGCAAAAACCATCAAAGTCTATAGATTTAGAGTATACGTGAACAATGTCTTGTTTTACAAAATGATGCAAACACCATCAAAGTCTATAGATTTAGAGTATACGTGAACGATATCTTGTTTTATAAAATGATGCCAAACACCATCAAAGTCTATAGATTTAGAGTATACGTGAACGATATCTTGTTTTACAAAATGATGCAAACACCATCAAAGTCTATAGATTTAGAGTATACGTGAACGATGTCTTGTTTTACAAAATGATGCAAACACCATCAAAGTCTATAGATTTAGAGTATACACGAATGATGTCTTGTTTTACAAAATGATGCAAACACCATCAAAGTCTATAGATTTAGAGTATACGTGAATGATGTCTTGTTTTACAAAATGATGCAAACACCATCAAAGTCTATAGATTTAGAGTATACATGAACGATGTCTTGTCACTGCAAAGTTCATTCACGTCCGTTTTCCAGCTAAATACACAGATGACATGTCTTTTTTCAAGTCACAAGAATAAAAGTAACACAGTGCCTGGGACTTTTATAGTTTTATGAAGACATGAAAAGCTTAGGAATGAAGCTAGTAGCCTGAAACAGAAACTCTTGAGGTTCCATTGTTTGGAACTCCATTTCACAGGCATTCCCTTAAACAATGACCTACCATATCTCTGCACTTTGACTGACACCAGTTTCCGAAAAGTGAAGGGAACAGTGACCTGTGATCTACTACCTGTTTTCTGCAGTTACCAGGCAGTGGTACCAAATGAAAAAATGTTTAGGATCAGATAGAGAAAGGATTCACCTGCAGTAAAAATATTGATACCTACAGCATGAGAACTGCTCAAAGAATAAATGTTTACAGGCTGACAACTGTGTCCTTTGCCATGAGGCACTGCTGTATAGTGCCTTCCCCAGCTCTTTCTGACACAAACATTTTTCAAGGTGAAAGAAAAGGCACCAGTTTGCCTTTTGTTATTTATTTTTATTCTCTTATTTTATATTCTAATTTCAGTTCATTTTGGGGCACGTTTCACTTATTTCTTTCATTTCCTTGCCATCATGTTTTTGATTAGACCCTGTCAGAGAAAACACTAATTGTCACAAAATGTACCTATGCTAAGCAAATACCACTTCCCAACAGGCACATAAAGTTTATGTTTTGGGACTAGAACTCAATATATCAGAATGCTGAAGTTGCATCCATTGTAATGCCTTGAGTAAATGGCATCAGAGTAAATATGTGCAGTCTTTTCTAACATGTAATGTTTTCATGCTGCATTCGCATGCTTGTAGTTCTACATCTTATTCGGCAACCTCTGCTATTGTTGCTTCCTGGTCTCAAGAAGAAAAATCAGACGCATATCCGCATATCTAAAAGCATAAGGAAAAAACATCCATCCAAGAATACTTCTGAGCACATGTCACACCCCATAGCAACCCATCCACAGAGTTTGTAAAGCAAGTAAGGAATGGAAGTAGGTCTACAGGCCTTTCTCACACACACACACACACACACACACACACACACACACACACACACACACACACACACACACACATGGACACACACACACACGCAGACACACACGTGTGCACACAAAAACACACGCGCATGCACGCACACACACACTCACATGGACACACACGCACACACACACACACACACACACACACACACACACACACACACACACACACACACATACATATACACACACACACATGCACACACACACACACACACACACACACACACACACACACACACACACACATACACACACACACATGCACACACAGACACATGCACACACACACACACACACACACACACACACACACACACACACACACACACACACACACACACACACAACTTATAGTTGCCAATCCAACTATTGCACATCTAGGGTGTTGGAGGAAACTGGAAATCCTAGAGAACACCCATATGAACACATAAAAGGACAACCAGACTCCATATAAAAGGCTAGAATTGAACCAGTGAACCTATTGCTGTGAGGTAATAATGCTACTCATTGCAGCACTGTGCCATAAATATGATGACTTTAAGAAATCAGAGTTAATGCTTAAGCATGAGTACTCATCAGGCAGAAGTTAGGTTCTGAGGCACCAGTTTTGCCTCATTCCAAGTAAGGTAAAAGGGCATCAGCATCCCCAGTGTACTCTTTGCTGAAAATTGTTGTTAAGGAGCCTGAAAAGTCAGTTGAATGATCTAAGTTAAAGTTACACCCCCCGAGAGCTTTGAAGGTTTTCATAGCAAAGCCTTCCACCATTGAAGCAGAATTCATACTGTCCTATGCCCCAGTTTCCTGTCATCATTAAATAGACCATAATTTGCTGCCACAGCTCAGAATAAACTAGACATAAAAACTCCTTTCCAGTGCCAGACCACTGCCTCATAATACTAGTCTTCCAGTTGTCAGTTCTGCATTCAGTGGTAATTCAAACTGTTGGTGTCAGCACCCCTCCAGAGGACAGTGTTTACTCTCTTGTGATTGTCATTTCCTCTTGTATTACGGGT
Organism: Protopterus annectens; assembly: GCF_019279795.1. Lineage (NCBI taxonomy): Eukaryota > Metazoa > Chordata > Ceratodontiformes > Protopteridae > Protopterus > Protopterus annectens. The sequence continues at coordinate 1,361,333,946 of NC_056747.1, forward strand.
GTGACATTAGATTACCTAGTCTAGATCCCGGCAATGTCCTTAACTCAGTCTCATTGATACTGACATTGGGTCTGTACTCCAGTCTAGAGCTGGCAACAGTCTTCTCCGGCTCATTTATACCAGCTTCACTCTGACCAGCATCATTATTACTGATGCCAGCTGCTCAGGGACCCCTAGAGTACCCTGCAGATAACTTTATGGATTCTACTGTCCAAATAACTGTGCTGACTTATTCCACCTTATACTCAGTTGACTATGCCTCCTCCCCATCACCTATTTAGCCTAGGCCTTTGACACCATTCAACATTTGGGAATGAGAGACAAGTTAATCAAACTTAATGGAAACCCTTATGTGACCTAATGCATTGCAAATTGGTTCACAGACACAACACGGAAAACTAAAATCGGGAGCACATCTCTTCTAAAAAGCACAACACTAGTTGGTGTCTCTTAGAGCATGGTAATGGTGCTGTTCCTGTCTGATATGTACTTCTCTGATGTCAGAACAGATGTCAGGGGCCTTTGGTTAATGAAGCTTGCTTTTGTTTACAAACTAAAGCTATCATCAACTCTCCTGGGGACATCCAGTCTACAAGAATGGATAACGTACAAACAAATGATGCCATAACCATGATATTAAGGGAAATGCCAAAAAGAGTAGTGTAGTTCCTTTACAAAAAGAGCTGCATTTATTCTCCTACCACATTAAATGGTAACACTGCAGCGCATAGTGTTGTCACCTCAGCAAGAAGTCCCCTGGTTCGATTCTTGGCTGTGTTGCCTTCTGTATGGACTCTGCATGTCCACTCTGTCCTTGCATGAGTTTCCTCTGGATGCTCTGGTTTAGTCCCACATTGCAAAGACATGCATTTGGTGGACTGGACACTCTATGTTGGCCATAGGTGTGAGTGCACATGTGAGTGTGTGTGGCATGGAAGAACAACTGCAGCAAAGCTAGCCACCTGGTGGTGTGAACATTGAGTCTAGATGATTGTCACTGTTGAAGTGACACCCCGACCCCACGTGCAAAAAAATAGAAAAAAGGGGTTGTGGATGGATGGACGGATGGATGGATGGACGGACTGTTGGAATGACGGACTGATGGACGGGCAGGTAGACGGATGGATGGATGGATGGGTGGATGGATGGATGGATGGATGGATGGATGGATGGATGGACGGATGGATGGGTGGATGGATGGATGGATGGATGGACGGATGGATGGATGGATGGATGGGTGGATGAATGGATGGGTGGATGGCTGGATGGATGGATGGATGGATGGTTGGATGGATGGTCTATAACACAGACACAATTATTAGAGACCTAGGCACATTTGTTGACAAAGAACTCTGTTTTGACAACCATGTACATCCACTGTCATAAGAAAAATCTTCTGTATAGCCAAACTGATTACTGAAATGAAATGTGTTTTCAAATCCCATCATTGCTCAAAAAGTAATTTTAAACTACATCTGAGTGGTTAGAGTCACATGCCCTGTAACACAATACGTCGGTGCAGCTTATGCTACATCTGAGTGGTTAGAGTCACATGCCCTGCAATACATAATACGTCGGTGCAGCTTATGCTACATCTGAGTGGTTAGAGTCACATGCCCTGTAACACATAATACGTCAGTGCAGCTTATGCTACATCTGAGTGGTTAGAGTCACATGCCCTGTAACACATAATACGTCGGTGCAGCTTATGCTACATCTGAGTGGTTAGAGTCGCATGCCCTATAACACATAATACGTCGGTGCAGCTTATGTTACATCTGAGTGGTTAGAATCACATGCCCTGTAACACATAATACATCGGTGCAGCTTATGCTACATCTGAGTGGTAAGAGTCACATGCCCTGTAACACATAATACATCGGTGCAGCTTATGCTACATCTGAGTGGTTAGAGTCACATGCCCTGTAACACATAATACGTCAGTGCAGCTTATGCTACATCTGAGTGGTTAGAGTCACATGCCCTGTAACACATAATACATCACAATATATCACAAGCAAGGTTTAAGTCTTTATAATGGATAATTCTGGTGCTGTTTGTTTTGTGAATATGCAGGAGGTCCATCAGTGGGGTCTGACAATGCATTGTATGCCAGCACAGATCTCCCATCACCAGCCTGTAGGAGACAAATACAGGGATAAGGCCTTGAGGCGGTCTGCAGAGGACATGTTGCTTACGCCCTGTATTCTTTTAGTGAGGAATCTCTGTGGACATTCCAATTGTTGGATATGCCTTGTTAGGTACATATCAAAGTGGTCATAGCACTCATGATAGGTCTAATGAATGTTGTATACAGTGGAACAATGACTTCCTCAGATGGAGATGCCATCACCATACCTTTGTTTATAAGTTGTACAAGATAGAATTTCCTCACTATTATAGACACATGATGGTCAAAGGCTAGATTACTGTCTATGTGTGTCCCCAAGTCCCTGACTACTGAGTCAACTCTTAGGGTTATGTTGTCAATATGATAGTTACCAGGGGTTGATGACTTCCTGAATGATACTATTATGCATTTCTTGGCACTTAGTTTTAGTCCAGGGCTCTGACATCAGTTGTTTCTCTGTGTCAGCCCTTGCTGGAGAACATTTATTTTGGTGGCTGATTCAGTGACAACTCCTAATTTGCAATCATCACAAATTTAGTCAGCCAGAGGCCATTGACATTGACCTTAACTACAGAGAAGTAAATGCCAAAAAGGAGCAGTCCCAGGACCGATCACTGAGAGACACTACTTCTGACTGGCCTCTTTGTAGAGGCGGGCACCACAATTCTAACTTCTGAGTCCTGTCTGTGAGCCAGTTGGCTGTCCACCAGATGACATAAGGGTTTGTATATAACTGCTTAAGTTTGTCAACAATGCACAAGTGGGATATTATGTCAGATGACTTGGCCAGGTCAAGGTAGGTAGTGTGAAACATTTTGTCATCATCCATTGCTTTGGTAACATTCTCAAAGTCCACCAGTTTGATTGGGCATGACCTGCCCCTGATGAAACCAAAGTGGGTCAAGTCCAGTGTCCGGAGGTTTCCTATGTGATTATTGATCATTTCCATAATAATTCAATCCATGGCTTTCATATGAAACTAGTGAGACTTATAGGTCTGTAGTTTTCAGGGTCTGTAAATGGCCCACCTTTGTGAAGAGGGATGACTGTTGCTGTTCTCCATTCATGAGGCACGAAGCCTGTTTGGATGCTATAGTTAAATACAATAAATGCTCAGTTAACTAGAACTCAAGCAACCAGAACTGTCAAGCAACCAGAAAAAAAAATAGAAGAAATACAGTACCATTTAAAAAAATAGAAATACAGTACCATTTAAAAAAATAGAAGAAATACAGTACCATTTTAAAAAAAGAAGAAATACAGGTGCCATTTAAAAAAATAGAAGAAATACAGTACCATTTAAAAAAAATATAAGAAATACAGGTACCATTTAAAAAAATAGAAGAAATACAGGTGCCATTTTAAAAAAAATAGAAGAAATACAGTACCATTTAAAAAAAATAGAAGAAATACAGTACCATTTTAAAAAAAATAGAAGAAATACAGGTGCCATTTAAAAAAAAATAGAAGAAATACAGGTGCCATTAAAAAAAATAGAAGAAATACAGGTGCCATTTAAAAAAAATAGAAGAAATACAGTAACATTTAAAAAAAATAGAAGAAATACAGTACCATTTAAAAAAATAGAAGAAATACAGTACCATTAAAAAAATAGAAGAAATACAGGTGCCATTTAAAAAAAATAGAAGAAATACAGTACCATTAAAAAAAATAGAAGAAATACAGGTACCATTTAAAAAAATAGAAGAAATACAGTACCATTTAAAAAAAATAGAAGAAATACAGTACCATTTAAAAAAATAGAAGAAATACAGGTACCATTTAAAAAAATAGAAGAAATACAGGTGCCATTTAAAAAAATAGAAGAAATACAGGTACCATTTTAAAAAAAATAGAAGAAATACAGTACCATTAAAAAAAAAGAAGAAATACAGTACCATTTAAAAAAATAGAAGAAATACAGTACCATTTAAAAAAATAGAAGAACTACAGGTACCATTTAAAAAAAATAGAAGAAATACAGGTGCCATTTAATACCATTTAAAAAAAATAGAAGAAATACAGGTGCCATTTAAAAAAAATAGAAGAAATACAGTACCATTTAAAAAATAGAAGAAATACAGGTACCATTTAAAAAAATAGAAGAAATACAGTACCATTTAAAAAAATAGAAGAAATACAGGTACCATTTAAAAAAATAGAAGAAATACAGTACCATTTAAAAAAATAGAAGAAATACAGTACAATTTACAAAAAATAGAAAAAATACAGGTGCCATTTAAAAAAAATAGAAGAAATACAGGTGCCATTTAAAAAAAAATTGAAGAAATACAGGTGCCATTTAATACCATTTTAAAAAAATAGAAGAAATACAGTACCATTAAAAAAAATAGAAGAAATACAGGTACCATTTAAAAAAAATAGAAGAAATACAGTACCATTTAAAAAAATAGAAGAAATACAGGTACCATTTAAAAAAAATAGGAGAAATACAGGTGCCATTTAAAAAAAATAGAAGAAATACAGTACCATTTAAAAAAATAGAAGAAATACAGGTGCCATTTAAAAAAAATAGAAGAAATACAGGTGCCATTTAATACCATTTTTAAAAAATAGAAGAAATACAGTACCATTTAAAAAAAAATAGAAGAAATACAGGTACCGTTTAAAAAAAAAATAGAAAAAATACAGTACCATTTAAAAAAATAGAAGAAATACAGGTGTCATTTAAAAAAATAGAAGAAACACAGTACCATTTAAAAAAATAGAAGAAATACAGGTACCATTTAAAAAAAATAGAAGAAATACAGGTGCCATTTAAAAAAAATAGAAGAAATACAGGTAACATTTTAAAAAAATAGAAGAAATACAGTACCATTTAAAAAAAATAGAAGAAATACAGTACCATTTAAAAAAATAGAAGAAATACAGGTACCATTTAAAAAAATAGAAGAAATACAGGTGCCATTTAAAAAAAATAGAAGAAATACAGGTACCATTTTAAAAAAATAGAAGAAATACAGTACCATTTAAAAAAAAGAAGAAATACAGGAACAATTTAAAAAAAAAATAGAAGAAATACAGGTGCCATTTAAAAAAAAATAGAAGATCTACAGTATCATTTAAAAAAATAGAAGAAATACAGGTGCCATTTAAAAAAATAGAAGAAATACAGGTACCATTTAAAAAAAATAGAAGAAATACATGTGCCATTTAAAAAAAAATAGAAGAAATACAGGTACCATTTTAAAAAAAATAGAAGAAATACAGTACCATTTAAAAAAAAATAGAAGAAATACAGTACCATTAAAAAAAAATAGAAGAAATACAGTACCATTTAAAAAAAATAGAAGAAATACAGGTGCCATTTAAAAAAATAGAAGAAATACAGGTGCCATTTAAAAAAAATAGAAGAAATACAGGTACTATTTTAAAAAAATAGAAGAAATACAGTACCATTTTAAAAAAATAGAAGAAATACAGGTACCATTTAAAAAAATAGAAGAAATACAGGTGCCATTTAAAAAAATAGAAGAAATACAGTACCATTTAAAAAAAATAGAAGAAATACAGGTGCCATTTAAAAAATAGAAGAAATACAGGTGCCATTTAAAAAATAGAAGAAATACAGGTGCCATTTAAAAAAAATAGAAGAAATACAGGTACCATTTAAAAAAATAGAAGAAATACAGTACCATTTAAAAAAATAGAAGAAATACAGGTACCATTTAAAAAAAATAGAAGAAATACAGGTGCCATTTAAAAAAATAGAAGAAATACAGGTGCCATTTAAAAAAAATAGAAGAAATACAGTACCATTTAAAAAAATAGAATAGATACAGGTGCCATTTAAAAAAAAATAGAAGAAATACAGTACCATTTAAAAAATAGAAGAAATGCAGGTACCATTTAAAAAAATAGAAGAAATACAGGTGCCATTTAAAAAAATAGAAGAAATACAGTACCATTTAAAAAGAAATAGAAGAAATACAGGTGCCATTTAAAAAAAAATAGAAGAAATACAGTACCATTTAAAAAAATAGAAGAAATACAGTACCATTTAAAAAAAAATAGAAGAAATACAGGTGCCATTTAAAAAAAATAGAAGAAATACAGGTGCCATTTAAAAAAATAGAAGAAATACAGGTGCCATTTAAAAAAAATAGAAGAAATACAGTACCATTTAAAAAAATAGAAGAAATACAGTACCATTTAAAAAATAGAAGAAATACAGGTACCATTTAAAAAAATAGAAGAAATACAGGTGCCATTTAATACCATTTAAAAAAATAGAAGAAATACAGGTGCCATTTAAAAAAAATAGAAGAAATACAGTACCATTTAAAAAATAGAAGAAATACAGGTGCCATTTAAAAAAAATAGAAGAAATACAGTACCATTTAAAAAATAGAAGAAATACAGGTACCATTTTAAAAAAAATAGAAGAAATACAGTACCATTTAAAAAAAATAGAAAAAATACAGGTGCCATTTAAAAAAATAGAAGAAATACAGGTGCCATTTAAAACAATAGAAGAAATACAGGTGCCATTTAATACCATTTTAAAAAAAATAAAAGAAATACAGTACCATTTAAAAAAAATAGAAGAAATACAGGTACTATTTAAAAAAATAGAAGAAATACAGTACCATTTAAAAAAATAGAAGAAATACAGGTACCATTTAAAAAAATAGAAGAAATATAGGTGCCATTTAAAAAAAATAGAAGAAATACAGGTACCATTTAAAAAAATAGAAGAAATACAGGTGCCATTTAAAAAAAATAGAAGAAATACAGGTAACATTTAAAAAAAAAATAGAAGAAATACAGTACCATTTAAAAAAAAGAAGAAATACAGTACCATTTAAAAAAATAGAAGAAATACAGGTACCATTTAAAAAAAATAGAAGAAATACAGTACCATTTAAAAAAAAAGAAGAAATACAGTACCATTTAAAAAAATAGAAGAAATACAGTACCATTTAAAAAAATAGAAGAAATACAGGTACCATTTTAAAAAAAATAGAAGAAATACAGGTGCCATTTAAAAAAATAGAAGAAATACAGGTACCATTTAAAAAAAATAGAAGAAATACAGGTGCCATTTAAAAAAAATAGAAGAAATACAGGTACCATTTAAAAAAATAGAAGAAATACAGTACCATTTAAAAAAAAATAGAAGAAATACAGTACCATTTAAAAAAAATAGAAGAAATACAGTACCATTTAAAAAAATAGAAGAAATACAGGCACCATTTAAAAAATAGAAGAAATACAGGTGCCATTTAAAAAAATAGAAGAAATACAGGTACCATTTAAAAAAATAGAAGAAATACAGGTACCATTTAAAAAAATAGAAGAAATACAGGTGCCATTTAAAAAAAATAGAAGAAATACAGGTACCATTTAAAAAAATAGAAGAAATACAGGTACCATTTAAAAAAAATAGAAGAAATACAGTACCATTTTTAAAAAAATAGAAGAAATACAGTACCATTTAAAAAAAAATAGAAGAAATACAGTACCATTTAAAAAAATAGAAGAAATACAGGTACCATTAAAAAAAAATGAAGAAATACAGGTGCCATTTAAAAAAATAGAAGAAATACAGGTACCATTTAAAAAAAATAGAAGAAATACAGCACCATTTTAAAAAAATAGAAGAAATACAGTACCATTTAAAAAAAAATAGAAGAAATATAGTACCATTTAAAAAAAATAGAAGAAATACAGGTACCATTTAAAAAAAAAATAGAAGAAATACAGGTGCCATTTAAAAAAATAGAAGAAATACAGTACCATTTAAAAAAATAGAATAAATACAGGTACCATTTTAAAAAATAGAAGAAATACAGGTGCCATTTAAAAAAAAATAGAAGAAATACACTACCATTTAAAAAAATAGAAGAAATACAGGTGCCATTTAAAAAAATAGAATAAATACAGGTGCCATTTAATACCATTTTAAAAAAATAGAAGAAATACAGTACCATTTTAAAAAAATAGAAGAACTACAGGTACCATTTAAAAAAATAGAAGAAATACAGTACCATTTAAAAAAATCGAAGAAATACAGGTGCCATTTAAAAAAAATAGAAGAAATACATGTACCATTTAAAAAAATAGAAGAAATACAGTACCATTAAAAAAATAGAAGAAATACAGGTGCCATTTAAAAAAAATAGAAGAAATACAGTACCATTAAAAAAAATCGAAGAAATACAGGTACCATTTAAAAAAATAGAAGAAATGCAGTACCATTTAAAAAAATAGAAGAAATACAAGTACCATTTAAAAAAATAGAAGAAATACAGGTGCCATTTAATACCATTTTTAAAAAATAGAAGAAATACAGGTACCATTTAAAAAAAATAGAAGAAATATAGGTGCCATTAAAAAAAAATAGAAGAAATGCAGTAACATTTTAAAAAATAGAAGAAATAGGTTCATAGGTTCATAGGTTCATACTAGGCTATCTGCCCGAGGGCATTTACAAACCTAGCCCATCGTTTTGTGGCTTACGCCACCCCTTTAGTATGGGGAACTATACCCATTATTTTGCTGTGCCTCTGTCGAGCAGTGACACTGAGGTAATCCCTGGGGTATATCTGCGATCTCCCATCCATTGGTCAAGATTTCTCTTGAACAAGGCAGCGAGGTGCTCTGCCTCACATGTACCGGGATTTTGTTCCACAGCATAGGGAGTCTTTGGGTGATGAATCTATCCCTCCAGCACGTCCTATTAATAGCCGTGTTGAGGTTTAAGTCTCCTGCCCTTGTGGCTCTGATGGATCTAGATTTTTTGAGGTGAAGCATATTCATCAAATCTGGGTTTGACATGGCCTTGTATGTTAGGCAAAGGTCACCTCTGAGCAAGCGTAAGCGACTGAATAGAGCTGGAGTTCTTTCAGTCTGGCAGCATAGGACAGATTTTTGAGACCCTTTATCCTTTTGGTGAGGAACTTTTGTGGCCTCTCCAGCTGCTGCAAGTGCTGGGTCAGATACATTCCGAATGGGGCATTGTACTCAATCATTGGTCTGATGAGTGATGAGTAAAGGGAGACTATGACCTCCCTTGATCTAGATGAGAATCCCTTCATGATAAGGTGGGCAATGTAGAAGGTCTTCCTAACTACTTTAGCTACATGGGTGTCGAATGACAGACTACTATCAACCTGGGTCCCCAGGTCCCTGATAAATTCTTCTGTGCTCAGTGGATTGCCACCTATTTGGTAGCTAGGGGTAACCTTGTTTTTCCCGAAGGGTATGACTATGCATTTTTTGGCATTTAACTTTAGGCCGTGGCTCTGGCACCAGTTATCCGTTTCTGTGAGACCCTTCTGAAGGATATCTGTGTCAGATGTGTTTTCTACTATGGCGCCCAGTTTGCAGTCATCTGCAAACTTTGTCAGCCATAACCCTCCTGTGTTTGCTTGTACTTCGGAAAAGTAGATGCCAAACAAGAGTGGGCCCAGGACTGAGCCCTGTGGGACACCACTTGTGACAGGCTTTGAGTCTGACATGGCGCCAGCAACTCTGACCCTGTGGGTTCTGTCACTCAGCCAGTTTGCAACCCATCTTGTGATGTATGGGTTAACATTTAAGCTGATGAGTTTTTCAATGATACCCGAGTGGGGTATTGTATCGAAGGCCTTAGCCAGATCGAGGTAGGCTGTATGGACTGCCTTTCCTCATCAATGGCTTTGGTGACTGTTTGAAAAAGTCAACCAAGTTTAAAAGGCATGATCTGCCTTTGACAAAGCCAAACTGGGTTGGATCCAAAGTCTGCAAATTCCCTATGTCTTTATTTATGAGGTCCATTATGATCCTCTCCATGGCTTTGCAGATAAGGCTTGTCAAGCTAATGGGCCGGTAATTTCCAGGGTCTGTGGAGGCACCGCCTTTGTGAAGTGGGACCACAGTTGCAGTGCGCCACTCCCTGGGTACGTATCCAGAGGTAAGACTTTGATTAAACAGCTGTCCTAGCTGTGGGTTTAATTCCTCATTGAGTTCGTGGAGCACACAGCCGGGGACACCATCAGGTCCCATGGATGCTGTGTTTTTTGCTTTGGAGAGAGCAGTTCTCACTTGGGCGCTGGAGATGTTTGGGGGGCAGCATACAGGTACCATTTAAAAAAATAGAAGAAATACAGTACCATTTAAAAAAAATAGAAGAAATACAGGCGCCATTTAAAAAAATAGAAGAAATACAGGTGCCATTTAAAAAAAATAGAAGAAATACAGTACCATTTAAAAAGAAATAGAAGAAATACAGGTGCCATTTAAAAAAAATAGAAGAAATACAGTACCATTTAAAAAAATAGAAGAAATACAGTACCATTTAAAAAAAATAGAAGAAATACAGGTGCCATTTAAAAAATAGAAGAAATACAGGTGCCATTTAAAAAAAATAGAAGAAATACAGTACCATTTAAAAAAATAGAAGAAATACAGTACCATTTAAAAAAATAGAAGAAATACAGGTACCATTTAAAAAAATAGAAGAAATACAGGTGCCATTTAATACCATTTAAAAAAATAGAAGAAATACAGGTGCCATTTAAAAAAAAATAGAAGAAATACAGTACCATTTAAAAAATAGAAGAAATACAGGTACCATTTAAAAAAATAGAAGAAATACAGTACCATTTAAAAAAATAGAAGAAATACAGGTACCATTTAAAAAAAATAGAAGAAATACAGTACAATTTAAAAAAAATAGAAAAAATACAGGTGCCATTTAAAAAAATAGAAGAAATACAGGTGCCATTTAAAAAAAATAGAAGAAATACAGGTGCCATTTAATACCATTTTAAAAAAATAGAAGAAATACAGTACCATTTAAAACAAATAGAAGAAATACAGGTACTATTTAAAAAAAAATAGAAGAAATACAGTACCATTTAAAAAAATAGAAGAAATACAGGTACCATTTAAAAAAATAGAAGAAATACAGGTGCCATTTAAAAAAAATAGAAGAAATACAGTACCATTTAAAAAAATAGAAGAAATACAGGTGCCATTTAAAAAAATAGAAGAAATACAAGTTTAATACCATTTTTAAAAAATAGAAGAAATACAGTACCATTTAAAAAAAAAATAGAAGAAATACAGGTACCGTTTAAAAAAAAATAGAAAAAATACAGTACCATTTAAAAAAATAGAAGAAATACAGGTGTCATTTAAAAAAATAGAAGAAACACAGTACCATTAAAAAAATAGAAGAAATACAGGTACCATTTAAAAAAAATAGAAGAAATACAGGTGCCATTTAAAAAAATAGAAGAAATACAGGTACCATTTTAAAAAAAAATAGAAGAAATACAGTACCATTTAAAAAAAAAGAAGAAATACAGTACCATTTAAAAAAAATAGAAGAAATACAGTACCATTTAAAAAAATAGAAGAAATACAGGTACCATTTTAAAAAAAAATAGAAGAAATACAGGTGCCATTTAAAAAAAAATAGAAGAACTACAGTACCATTTAAAAAATAGAAGAAATACAGGTGCCATTTAAAAAAAATAGAAGAAATACAGGTACCATTTAAAAAAAAATAGAAGAAATACAGGTGCCATTTAAAAAAAATAGAAGAAATACAGGTACCATTTAAAAAAAAATTGAAGAAATACAGTACCATTTTAAAAAAAATAGAAGAAATACAGTACCATTAAAAAAAAATAGAAGAAATACAGTACCATTTAAAAAAATAGAAGAAATACAGGTACCATTTAAAAAAAATAGAAGAAATACAGGTGCCATTTAAAAAAAAATAGAAGAAATACAGGTACCATTTAAAAAAAATAGAAGAAATATAGTACCATTTTAAAAAAAATAGAAGAAATACAGGTACCATTTAATACCATTAAAAAAAAATAGAAGAAATACAGTATCATTTAAAAATATAGAAGAAATACAGGTACCATTTAAAAAATAGAATAAATACAGGTGCCATTTAAAAAAAATAGAAGAAATACAGGTACCATTTAAAAAAAATAGAAGAAATACAGTACCATTTAAAAAAATAGAAGAAATACAGGTACCATTTAAAAAAATAGAAGAAATACAGGTACCATTTAAAAAAAAATAGAAGAAATACAGGTGCCATTTAAAAAAATAGAAGAAATACAGGTACCATTTAAAAAAAAATAGAAGAAATACAGTACCATTTAAAAAAAATAGAAGAAATACAGTACCATTTAAAAAAAATAGAAGAAATACAGGTACCATTTAAAAAAAATAGAAGAAATACAGGTGCCATTTAAAAAAATAGAAGAAATACAGGTACCATTTTAAAAAAATAGAAGAAATACAGTGCCATTTAAAAAAATAGAAGAAATACAGTACCATTTAAAAAAAATAGAAGAAATACAGTACCAGTTAAAAAAATAGAAGAAATACAGGTACCATTTAAAAAAAATAGAAGAAATACAGGTGCCATTTAAAAAAATAGAAGAAATACAGGTACCATTTGAAAAAAAATAGAAGAAATACAGTACCATTTAAAAAAAAAAAGAAGAAATACAGTACCATTTAAAAAAAATAGAAGAAATACAGTACCATTTAAAAAAATAGAAGAAATACAGGTACCATTTAAAAAAAAAATAGAAGAAATACTGGTGCCATTTAAAAAAAATAGAAGAACTACAGTACCATTTAAAAAAATAGAAGAAATACAGGTGCCATTTAAAAAAAAATAGAAGAAATACAGGTACCATTTAAAAAAAAAATAGAAGAAATACAGGTGCCATTTAAAAAAAATAGAAGAAATACAGGTACCATTTTAAAAAAAATAGAAGAAATACAGTACCATTTTAAAAAAAATAGAAGAAATACAGTACCATTAAAAAAATAGAAGAAATACAGTACCATTTAAAAAAAATAGAAGAAATACAGGTACGATTTAAAAAAATAGAAGAAATACAGGTGCCATTTAAAAAAAAATAGAAGAAATACAGGTACCATTTAAAAAAATAGAAGAAATACAGTACCATTTAAAAAAAAAATAGAAGAAATACAGGTACCATTTAATAGCATTTAAAAAAAATAGAAGAAATACAGTACCATTTAAAAATATAGAAGAAATACAGGTACCATTTAAAAAATAGAATAAATACAGGTGCCATTTAAAAAAAACAGAAGAAATACAGGTACCATTTAAAAAAAAAATAGAAGAAATACAGTACCATTTAAAAAATAGAAGAAATACAGGTACCATTTAAAAAAATAGAAGAAATACAGGTACCATTTAAAAAAAATAGAAGAAATACAGGTGCCATTTAAAAAAATAGAAGAAATACAGGTACCATTTAAAAAAAATAGAAGAAATACAGTACCATTTTAAAAAAAATAGAAGAAATACAGTACCATTTAAAAAAATAGAAGAAATACAGTACCATTTAAAAAAATAGAAGAAATACAGGTACCATTTAAAAAAATAGAAGAAATACAGGTGCCATTTAAAAAAAATAGAAGAAATACAGGTACCATTTAAAAAAATAGAAGAAATACAGTACCATTTTAAAAAAATAGAAGAAATACAGTACCATTTAAAAAAAATAGAAGAAATATAGTACCATTTAAAAAAAATAGAAGAAATACAGGTACCATTTAAAAAAAAAATAGAAGAAATACAGGTGCCATTTAAAAAAATAGAAGAAATACAGGTACCATTTTAAAAAAATAGAAGAAATACAGTACCATTTAAAAAAATAGAAGAAATACAGTACCATTTAAAAAAATAGAATAAATACAGGTACCATTTTAAAAAAATAGAAGAAATACAGGTGCCATTTAAAAAAAAAATAGAAGAAATACAGTACCATTTAAAAAAATAGAAGAAATACAGGTGCCATTTAAAAAAATAGAATAAATACAGGTGCCATTTAATACCATTTTAAAAAAATAGAAGAAATACAGTACCATTTTAAAAAAATAGAAGAACTACAGGTACCATTTAAAAAATAGAAGAAATACAGTACCATTTAAAAAAATAGAAGAAATACAGTACCATTTAAAAAAATAGAAGAAATGCAGGTACCATTTAAATAAAATAGAAGAAATACAGTACCATTTAAAAAAAATAGAAGAAATACAGGTACCATTTAAAAAAAATAGAAGAAATACAGTACCATTTAAAAAAAAATAGAAGTAATACAGTACCATTTAAAAAATAGAAGAAATACAGGTACCATTTTCAAGTGTTGCACCTGAGTTCATGCATAATGTGGTGGATCCTGGCCCCTGATAAGCAAGTGACCGTGACTTTCTCTTTGCTCATCCTGATGAAAGGGGATATCAATATGTCTCACAATGGAGTCTCCATGACCAGAATGTTGGATTGTGTGGTGGCTTGCTTTGTGGGCTTAGAAATAGAGGATCTATGAAATGTGACTTTATGTGTTGATGTGGGTGTTGTTTTGAAAGGGTGTATTTGGGGCTGCTGAGGGTGTTTGTTATGTGTACTTTCATCTAGGAGGGATTTAGAAAGGTTGCATTTAAGTGCCTCAGCATATGTGGGTCTATATGCCTAATTTGAATTGTGTGTGATGGGTGCAGCGTGTGTACTACTGACAACCTTATTGACATTAGGAGTACTTCTATGCGAGAGCTTTGCCTCAAGTGATGTTGGGTAAATGCATCTCTCACATAAGATATCAGTTTGTTTGAGAATTAACTGGTTGCCAGTCAACATGAGTCAAGTTCTACAATGCCTAAGGATGCCCATATTCACCAAGCTGTTAAAGGAGCTAGTGGGAAAGGTCATATCTATGGCAACAGACCCCTTTTTATTGATTAGACAGTTGGAGTGAGAATAGAAAACAATGTCAGGAGTATCCAGTTTGCAACTCTGGGGTCAGTGCTTGTCACGGCAAACTAGTTGTCCTGTGTGCAACTAGGTATTGGTGATATTTCAGTCATGCTTTTACAGGAAAAATGCCACTCAGGGTGTCTGTGTCTATACAGGGCACTGCCAAACACTTGAGAGGGAAACTAATATATAAATTCTGATGATTTATGGATGAAGTATTTAGGCAGATATTCTGAAGTTAGAAACAAATCAAGCAGTGCTTACTGAAAACAAAGAATTAGCTTGTCAAGAATGATGAAAAGAGGGGAGTCACATGAATGGCTACTGCCTGGCTACTACTAATGCTGGTCTCAGCACAGCTTCACTCTGCTGGGATACAGTGCTCCTTTGCTTCTCCTCTCACCAGAAGCAAAACATTAGCACCAATCCCAAGATGAGATGCAGGCCACAGCCTGTTTGGTGATCCACAGTCTTGTCCCAGATGATGCAAGGGTCTGTAGGCTTGTTGTAGCCTTTTCACAGTAGATGCAACCAGACCAGTCAGGAAGGTCAAGCACAAACACTCACATACCAACCAGAAACAGCCAGGAATCTATGCTTTGCACTCTGTTCCTTCTATCACAGGAACAATATATAAGCACAAATTCCAGATTGGTACCTATGAAGCAGTTATTAGTCTTTCCAGTGATCAGCAGTCCCCCAGGAAATAATGTTGTCACCCTCCTTCTCTCATGGAACAAAACAAAAGCACTAATCCCACAACGGCTACTGAGAGGCAGAATGTGGGCTCTCCAGTAATTGGTGGTCTAGCAGTAGATGTTGCAGATTTTAAAGGTAAGATGGAAAATGTGTTAGTATCCTAAGTGTTGCAGTGTGCACTAAGCCATTAGATATAAAACAGGGAGTAACTTAAGCTTTGCTATCTAAGTGGAGAGCCACTAATTTGAAAAGAACAATATAGATTTGAAGGGGTGCGCACTTTGTATTGTGATTCTAAGGAGTACAGTGGGATGGCCAATAAATTTAAATATCTGAAGGGAAGTGATTTCACAAAATGATAATTTAGTGCTTACTCACAATAGCCAATGAAAGAGGGGAGACAGAAGGAGGATATGTGGTTAAATTAACATAAGGGCCAGGCAACTAGAAACACAGTTGAACTTAAAAACGCAACAGCACCAGGGAAGGAAGGTGGGAGAAAATTTAATTTCTGTATGACTCACAAGAGACACAGCTATGGTTTCTTTCCTACTTTAACTATACGATTAAAAGCAGAATACAAGTAAAACACAGTGTAAAGAAAATAAAATCACATTGTACAAAATAGAAGAATGCTATAAAGCAATACAAATATAATAAAGCAAAAATAAGCTAAGCTTTCCCTTACAGCAATTTGTGCTAGAGCCTGGATGACCTTTTCCAGTAAAGTAACAGTCTTAAAACAACATAAGCCCAACCTGTTAAAAATGGCCATAGAAAGGACAAAGGTTCAGACTGCTAGCTAAGTGTTCTTTCATACTGACATCCCTACAGTTCTGAAATGATACTTCCCTCTTTGCAAAAAGAAAAATAAAAACTTTTGTTGGTCATTAGAAAAATAAATCGTCATCCGCTTTTCTTTTAATGTGAAAGTATTGTTTCTTAATTTTATCATTTCCATGACATTACCAAAGGTATATTTCAAGGTCCATGGAGGTTATCATATTTCTGTATTCTTCCCACATTATTTATTTATTTAACATTTTTTTACTGGGAAAGTCCAACTTGGAACAAAGCCAATTTTCAGTGGAGGCCCGGGGAAAAATGCTCCAGATACATGTCTTTATAATGAGGGTGGAAACCTGAGTACCCAGAGAAAACCGCCACGAATGCAGGGAGAACATGCAGACTCTGCACAGAAGCCACTCTAGCTGATAATCAAACCGGAGAACCTCTTGCTGTGAGGCGACAATGTTACAGCTGCACCATTGTGCAGGCATTAGGCCTATAATTACATACATTGTTCCTTTTGCATGTACCGATTCTGCCAGATGAAACAACTTGAAAGACCCTGTATCCTCACAAAGAAATCAAGGGTATACGTTTCATTAAATATGCAGAACACCTTAAATACCTATCCTCTTTTTTCCCCAATGGACTGCTTATGGGTGACAGCTGTCTAGTGTAGAAAACCTCAAATGAACCTGTACCGAGTGACCACCTTCATGTTCATAAAACTAGCAAGATCAAAAACACTTATTCAAAAATATAATCTCAACCTTCAAGGAAACATAAATAGAACTTACTGGCATGATAGATACTTCACTCAAATAGTTTCTGTCCACTGGAAGAGTCCCCCGTATGTTAAATAAAATATCTCCCACATCATCTACAAATGCAACTTGGATGGATAAATGGGCAACTACAAATATACCTCTGACCTTCCCCACAATCCCTTATGGACAGGACTAATATGTAGTGGGAACTACAGTGGCTAGGGGATACATTTTCTCCCTGATCAACTTCCTAGGAACACCCTATGAACTTATAAAGCTATTAAAGAGATAAGGTATATGAACCATAAACATAATATGCTGATTCAATAACTTCCCTAGGTGTGAGCATCAGTATTTTACACTCATAAACACTGCCGCCTTCCCCCATCCACTCTTATCTTCAGACTATTTTAAAAACAGTACTATCCCCCACTATAAAAGCCTTAGACTTGCATTCATTTATGATAAGCATATTGTGTGCTCCAACTGCATCCATATTATTCTTATATTAATCATATTTGCCTGTATTTTTGTCTGCAGTATCTGGGAAGGGAACTTAATTGGTCACTGTGATCGGTCATCTACCCCAGTTAACAAATTTAATAAATAAATAAACACCCAGAACTAGGAATGTGGAATTACAGGCCACTATAACAAGAGAGTGTAATTCTGAAAAGGCTAGGAGAGTGGACGGAGCTGCCAAAAACAATGGTGGAACACACTACCAAAAAGCACTAGTGTCACACAGCTCATGAAGTGTGCAAGTGACAACAGTCTCTTACTGACATTTCACAATCTTATGATGAAGTGCAAACAACCGAGGGGGGTGGTATTCACAGAAATATAACAATGCCAATGAGATGCTTGAAAAGTCAATTGAAGTAAGTCTTGCAAGGAGTCATTATAAAATGTGGGTAAATAATTATACTATGATTATAGATACATACACATGGTAACCGCTTTAGAAATCACAAGAAGTGAAAAAAACACATGTTCAGAGTTATGAATCACTAATAATGACTATGTGAAAATGGTTACGACATATTTTTGCATGGAAATAAAGCAGAGTGAGGCTTAAACTGCAGAAATAACCTGCATCAGAGATACTGCACCACCAGAGGGTCAAGCAAAAGCTGTTAAGTGGCTTTCAAGAACTGGAAATTGCTTTGAAAGATAGTTCGAAGGGCACTTTCTAATGACAGTTCTGTAAGCATAGATGATGCACACCTGTTGTGGGTACTGATTGTGGGAAGTGAAACAATTCACTAAAAATTCTATATGGAGAAATTCCCACTTCATGTCCAAAACCGATTAGGCTAAAATTCAACAAAAACTGCTAATTCTGAAAATGTCTAACCTGGTATTTTCTTTTTAAAAATTTCCACTGTTGAAAAACAGTATAAGAGGTCGAGAAAAAATATTGAGAACATTACTAAGAGTAGAATTTCACCATGTGTGAATCACATCATATAAAGACCACCAAATAGTTTATAACACTTTCCACTGACCACATTGCATTCTGAAACAGTCTCATATCATCTGGTTACCTTGGACATAAAAACAAATCGGAAATTTTAATCTACTTAGCCAGTTTCTCCCCAGGCTACAAGCTGTTAGTCCAAAATTAAATAATTCATATATCCCATTGAGGAGAACTGTTTGTAGTGCATTCCGAGGTATTATGCTGAATAATATTTTAAGAAAGATATGCATACTTTAATCTCCCACGGTAACTATAGAAACACTCCAAAATGGAAATATATATAAATATATATATATATATATATATATATATATATATATGTGTGTGTGTGTGTGTGTGTGTGTGTGTGTGTGTGTATGTGTGTGTCTGTGCACTGTGGAATGTGGAAAGGGACAAGCTGTTTGCTTTATGACAAAATTAAAGTAATGCAGCATAGCATAGCCATTCATCGTTGGATGTTAAACCAAGTGTACAATGTAGTGCATTTATTTATTTATTTAACATTTGTTTACCGGGAAAGTTGGACTGGGGCAGAGTCCATTTTCAGGCGGGCCCAGGGAGAAATGCACCTGTCTTTGGAATGTAGGATGAAACTGGAGCACCTGGAGGAAACTCACATGAATGCAGGAATGACATGCAGACTCTGCACAGAAGGCACCCGAGCTGAGAATCGAACTGGAGAACCACTTGCTGTGATGTGGCAATGCTAACCGCTGCACCACTGCACTGCCCTGCCCATGGGTGGTGTCCTATGGCACCAAAAATGGATGCACATCCTTGTAATACTAACTAGTTATGATGAGTGTCATTAACATATTTTGGTCTGCAACACGCGGCTCTAGAATGACCTGATATATGCAGGTTACCTGAAGCGCATTAAATTACTAGGAAAAAATACAACAAAACATCAGTAATTTATCAGTGAGTACATAACACATGTACAGAGTCCAGTTTTAATTCACATCTGTACACGTTACCATGTTTTATATATATATATATATATATATATATATATATATATATATATATATATATATATATATACACCCCAAAATATGCCAGCGCAGTCACCATGGCTGTGGTCATAAAATTATTTTATTGAAGAATATAAATGAAGAATGAGTGCTTTCAGCTAGCTTCCACCATTCTTCAGATTCAAAAATGTCTGAACAAGCAGGAAATATTTATAGAAATCCTGTCCAATCACATTTGTCTGTTGTAATTATCAACCAATAAAAACATATTAAAATTCTAACCAATAAAATTGCTAGAATGGAGTACTTAACCAATTAAAAATAGTCATTTAACATGTAGTATTATCCATACAGATGAAATGCTCCAACTAAGAACTTATCATTGTTACTTAGAAAAATGTGTGTCCAAAACATACATAGAATGAATAAATCGCTATGTTTCCTATAATGACCTCTAAATCACAAAATAAATTAATAAAAATAACCATTAAGTGTATCAAATGTAAAGGACATTCACAGAACAATCATCAGGCTAATACCAGCCAAAAAGCCAATGGGATAACAGCATTGTAAGAAACAATAAACAATGGTAAAACTAGGTCTAATCTGAATAAGTATGGCATGGAATGCAAACAACAAGAATGGGAAATGTACCCTTTTCTGTAACATAGTGCAAGCTCAGAGTTGGTACATTTAATTAGAAGGGGGTGTGGCGGTGCAGGGGGATGCCCCCTCTGCAAAAACGTTGGAAATAGAATTTTTTTTGTTTTTTATTTTTTTTAATGTTTGAAGTTCTGAAACTTCGATCATATGGTCTCAGCCATATGAATTTCAAAGTTTCATAACTTCAATAATCTGACATAGATCTATATATATATATATATATATATATATATATATATATATATATATATATATATATATATATATATATATATATATATATATATATATATATATATGCATACACACACACACACACACACACACACACACACACACACACACACACACACACACACACACACACACACACACACACACACATGTTATATACACCTTATATAAACATAAATCACATCTAACACTCCTTAACTTATTAACAGCTCCAGAAAAGGTATACAAGTACGCAATATATACAATTGCACATATCACCTATGTAACAAAACATGATTGGCAATATTGAAATTTTAGCCACAATCAAAAGATAGTTTTCATGTGTGGATATTAGTGTTACAGCAACTACTACATGCAATCACACACTGACATATAAGGAAGAATTGTTTGTATGTGCTGTCTGATAATGAACATCCACATTTTGAAGATGTTTATAAGCAGTCCTAGCATACATAAAATCCTCGTCTCTTAAAAAAATACTGGTCTATTTGCACTGGGCATGGAAAATGTGGAGAAATGTGTTTTGTAGCATAGTTTGACAGTAATTGTCCACATTAACAACCAGTTGGTGTATAGTACAGTGCTCATCAGCAGGGATGTACACTTCTTACTGTGACACAGGTAAACAGAATACAGCAGTGCCATGTGTGTCTGATGACCTTCCAGCAGGTATGAGGAATGCATCATGAAACAGGGATCCATATGCCATGTAATGTCATTGTCCATGTGCACAACATCATATGACATTAACATGTGCTGCATTGACAGACAGACATGCAGCTGACCTCAACACAGTAAGTGTAACATTGCCACTATGCAGTATTTTGTACAATTCACAACTGTGTATTCTTCTCATATGGCATTGATGAACCTGAGTGTTTACTATAAGGATGTATGTTTGCCATTACAGATGTTCTGTAGGTGAACTGCCTCATTACATCTTACCACTGCAGTGTGCTGATTTGCTGTGCACCAACTAATGTAGTACCTTTTTACATGCTTTATATACTTTGTCTTGCCACTGTGTGTGTTTTGCTATCCTTTCTCCTCATAGTTTGCTTTTAAGATTGTTTTGATAGTGGTGTTATGACCATGGTCATGATGACTCTATCATAGCACACTTTGTATAGCTTAAGGCTGTGTGGTACTGTTCATGTGTTTCTAGTACTTTTCTATTACATATATGGAGCTGATGTTGTAGTGTCGGTATGTGAGGCCATTTTATAAGCAGTACTGTGTGGTACCTCTCAGGTTATGTAGTCCACATTGTTCTGGGCATATCGCTATTATGTATCTCACTGTCTCCCCATTTGTACTGACTGTCAGTTTATGTGGCTCCCTATTCGCTTTCATAACATCTTAACCTCTTAGTGGCCATCCCAATAAGCCCTTTGTGCATATGCCATGTGTGCAATGCACACACATGTTGACATGCAATGTGTGATATCATACAGTGGCAGTATTAACCCTATCTGACCACCACAGTAATACTGTTACCATCTACAGAACAACACGGGCTCATGGTTATCATGCCGTTTTTCATCAGTTACATGATTCTGCAGAAAGCATATTAAGACAGGATACACATTGCCACATGTTCAATGATGTGTCCACAGTTATATATGTAGAAAGGACACTCGTGGTCAGATGCAGTGACATACCTACCATTGAGATGCATCACTAGACTGCACACAACAAAACTAATGTGCACCATACCACCACACCTTTGGTGACATGCCACCTTTTCCATGTCTGATAGGTACCAGCTTACACCTTCCCATGGCAAGCAGGGATATAGTGATATAACTGCATGTAACAGTACAGGAGTCATTGTGACTGCATTGTATGAGACACTGGCACTTTGGCCTACATTGAATATTGTGGTCCATGTTATGGTTAAACCTATCATCACATATACACCACATTCATTGGACTGGCTAATGGGAAATTTTTGCAACATGTTCCATGCTACTGGTTGCATGGGTCTTCCAAAGTCACTCATGTCTCTTTGCCATCTTATATAATTGTATGAATTTGTTGCTGCCTATGCAGGTGGTAACAACCACAATTTATTTATTTATTATTTTATTTTATTTATTTTATTTAACATTTGTTAACCGTGAAAGTCCGACTTGGGACAAAGCCAATTTTCAGAGGATGTCCGGGGAGAAATGCTCCAGATGCATGTCTTTGAATGTGGGAGGAAACCTGAGCACCCAGAGGAAACCCACACAAATGCAGGGAGGACATGCAGACTCCACAGAGAAGGCACCCCAGCCGAGAATCAAACTGTAGAACCTCTTGCTGTGAGGTGATAACATTACTGCTGCACAGTAGGCTTACCACTACTGTCTCACAGGAGACCAACACTTAACTATGGTGACACATTGGTGTACAAATATTATAGACATTGCCTTCAATAACAGTGAGAAACCTCATAGATATATTGCACATAGGCATTCACACAACAGAACCGGTGTACATTATAAAAATGTCAGACTCTTCCTATACCACATGTACATCCTCATAGTGGACATCTGCATAAGCACAAGGTCTTCAGCAGTAGTTTGCAACAGGTACGATTACCACCTGTCACATGTAGGGAGTACATTTTTGTATGGCATTAATCAGAAATGCTTTCTTGCATAAACCTGCAGTGTTTAAACAAGTAAATACTGAAAAGCCTCACTCAGATTTTGCTACATTTTGCTGTGAGGGAAAGGTTAGTTTGCTTATTCTTTGTTGTGTTTTGTATTACTTTATTACCTTTTTCTATTTTGTATACTGTGAGTTGTTTTCTTTACACTGTATTTTAGTTGTATTCTGCTTTTAACTGCATACTAAAACTTGATAAGAGTCCATGGCTCTGTCTCTTGGGAGTCAGACAGAAATTTTTACCACCCTCCCACCCAGTTACTTTTGTGTTCTTAAACACCACTGTCTTTCTAGTTGCCTGCCTCTTATGTTAATTTGACCATATATCTAATTTCCTCTCTGCTTTTACTGGCTGGTGTGAGTAAGCACAAAATGATCATTTTGTGAAATCACTCCCCTTCAGCTATTTAAATTTATTGGCCATCCAACTGTATTCCATAGTATCAGAATACAAAAGTGACCCCTTTCAATCTATCTTGCTGTTTTAAAAATAATGACTCTCCACTAAAACTTAACTTTTAGACAGGTAAAACTTAAGTCACCTACTTTCACATCTAACTCCTCTAGTGTGCACTGCAGTGATTAGGATAAACCATTGTTTTCATCTTACCTTTAAGCATCTATTGCAAGACCATCAGTTATTGTAGAGTCCACATTCTGCCTGTCAGTAGTCATCTTGGGATTAGTGCTTCTGTTTTCTCCTGGTGAGAGAAGGGGTGCAGTTACATTATTTCCTGGAGACTGCTGATCACCAGAAAGCTTAATAACTGCTTTATAGGTGACAGCTTAGACTCCGCTTATATTCTGATCCTGGAGAGAGTAGGAATAGAGTGCATTGATTCCTGACTCTTTCTGGTTGGAGAGTGAGTGTCTCTGCTTAACATACCTTATTGGTCTGGTTGCTCTTTGAGGCATCTACCAGAAAAAAGCTACAAGCCTGCAGACCCTTGCATCATCTAGGACAAGAATGTGGATCACCAAACAGGCTGTGGCCTGCTTCTCTTCTTGGGACTGGTGCTAAAACTAGCTAGTTCATGCGGCCCAGGCAGGTATGACCCTGGCCCTGAGTAGCATCCTGCCTTCGCCCAGAATGATACCTCAATATAAGGACAAAATGATTGACTTCAACAATTGGCTAAGCTTCTGGTGTCATTCAAAGGAGATCCAGTATCTGTCTGCCTGGGGCGACATGATCGACAGACCATGATGCTTTGCCAGAGATGGTCTGCACCTGTCGCCCCTGGGATTCAGGTTACTGGCCAAGGCTCTTACCACCCCTATAGTGCCTTTTTTAGGTAAAGTTCAAAGGACAAAACCACCACCATAACAGGTATAAGCATACAAAATCTGAAGGTAATGCTACTCAATGCTAGAAGTCTAAACTTCAAAATGCACTCTCTCAAGGCACTCCTAAAAATGGAGAACATCGATATCTGTGCAGTAACTGAGACCTGGTTCAAGGCTTCAGAGAGCACCCCTGCAATACCAGGCTACAACTCTTACCACACTTTTCAGACACCAAACCAGGACTGAAACACTAAAGGTGGAGGTGTGTCAATATTCACCAAGGATATTCACACCACCAGGCTAGTTGCCCAACACAATGCGTCTGAAATTCTCCAAGTGCAACTAACACTAGGTAAGACTGCAATCCAAATTGTAGCTTGCTACAGATCCCCAAACATACCCCAAGATTCTCACTATGCCTTTCTAAACATACTGGAAAATATTAAGATAGAACCAAACACCCTAATACTGGGTGATTTTAACTACCTTGCCATTAACTGAGAAAACTACTCATGTAGCAACACCTTTGCCCAACGGTTCTTGGAATTCATAAATTCCAACGCCCTGGATCAACTAATCCATAGTCCCACCAGGGGCTCCAATATCCTAGACCTGGTCATTACCAACATGGGAAATCGATGCTCCACACCTATGGTCACCCCATCGTTAGTCAGGTCTGACCATAAGCTAATCACCCTTAACATCCACATCCCACCCCCACCCCCCAGTAAGGAAACCTCCATAAAAAACTTCTCCAAAGCCAACTTCATGCTACTCAAGTCAGAAGTGACAAACTTCATGACACCCACACAGACGGGAAATGAAAGTTCAACTGCTGAATCCTACACTAAGGCACTGTATGAGTACATCCACTCATGCATGAATCGTGCCACCCCAAATAGAACCAAGATGCTCTCATCCAAAAAAAGGAAGCCAATCTGGTGGTCCCCTGTCATAAACAAACTTTACAACAAAAGGAAGAAACTGTTGCAGAAAAGAGGAAAATCCCAGGATGCAAAAAACTCCCTTACCAGCCTCAGTAAGAAACTGAGATCCCTCATAAAATCCTCCAAAGCTAGTTACGAAAATAAAATTGCCAGAGATTCCAAAGACAACCACAAGGCTTTCTATAACTATGTGAATAATCTAAATGGCAATGCTCAGATCTGCTCTGAGCTAAAACAGAATGGCATTAAATATACTGATCCCAAGGATATTGCCAATATCCTGGCAGATCGATTCAGTGCCAACTTCATCCCCCTCTCACCCCCTAAATGGCCCATCTCAATACCGGAAGATTGCCAAATTCAGGTAATAATGGCCACATAGGTAAAAAAACGCACTCTCCAAAGCTAAGAATACAGCATCCATGGGAACAGATGACATCCCGGGCTGTGTACTACATGAACTACAATATCAACTGGCACCTCACCTAAGTGTCATGTTTAATCATAGCCTCACCTCAGGTTTCGTGCCCACTGAGTGGCGCAGAGCTACAGTTATCCCACTCCACAAGGGGGGATCCACCTTGGATCCCGGAAACTACCATCCCATCAGACTGACGAGCCTTATCTGCAAGGCCATGGAGCGTATTATCATGGAACTTATAAACAAAGACATTGGCAACCTTCAAACACTGGACCCCACCCAGTTTGGGTTTGTGAAGGGCCAATCTTGTCTCCTGAACCTGATTGACTTCTTTGAATCAGTCTCCAGAGCCATGTACAAGGGTACGGTGGTCCACACAGCCTATCTAGACCTTGCCAAGGCCTTTGACACCATCCCCCACTCTGGAATCATAAATAAACTTGCTAAGCTGGGCATTAATCCCTACGTCACCCAATGGGTTGCTAACTGGCTTACTGATAGAACCCACACTGAAAAAGTAGCCAACTCCAAATCCAGCTCCAGACAAGTGACAAATGGAGTACCTCAGGGTTCAGTCCTGGGACCTCTGTTGTCTCTGAAGTACAGGCCAACACTAAGGGACTCTTGCTAACAAAGTTCGCAGATGACTGCAAACTGGGAGCCATTATTGAATCCTGAAATGATGTTGATACTCTATAAAAGGGCCTAACAGAAGCAGATGCTTGGTGCCAGAGCCATGGGCTCAAGCTCAATGCCAAGAAATGTATAGTTATCCCCTTTGGGAAAAAACATGTACCCATGAATTACCATATAGGTGGCAGTACACTAAACACCGAAAGTGTGATAAGAAACTTAGGGACACAGGTGGACAGTGGTCTCACCTTTGATAACCACATCGCCACAACAGTCAGGAAATCCTTCTATGTGGCACACCTCATCACTAAGGACTTTTCATCCAGAAAAAAAGAGGTCATTGTCCCACTGTACTCATCCCTCATTAGACCCATTATAGAATACAACGCCCCATTTGGTATGTAACTCTCAAGACATCTGCAACAACTGGAAAGACCACAGAAATACCTCACTAAAAGAATCACAGGCCTAAAGCAGATGCCCTATGCTGACCACCTTAAAAAACTCCAGCTATACTCTGTTGCATATCGTCTACTCAGAGGCAATCTCTGCTTAACATAGAAGGCCATGTCAAACTCAGCGCTGTTGGACATGCTACACTTAAAGAAATACCAATCCCTCAGAGCCACATGCTCCAGGGATCTAAACCTTGTCATCACAATAAACAGAACATGCTGGAGGGATAGGTTCCTGACCCAGAGACTCCCCAGACTCTGGAATAGATTGCCCATACATGTCAAGCAGAGTGCCTCTTTGGACCTCTTCAAAAGGAACCTTGACGATTGGATGGGAGAAAGGAAATTCACCCTGGGGATCACATCAGATGCCCTGCTAGACAGGGGTCCAGGGAAGTAAATAGTGTGGGAAGAAATAGCCAGGGAATTGTTATGGCTACTCTTGTATAGGCCCTAGGGCTGATAGCCTAGTACCAACCTATGAAACTATGAACCTATGAACTAGCCAGCTTTTTAGTTTCAGCACTCAAAACTGTTTCCTTGTGCTCAGCACTTGCTCAGAACTCATTGTAAGCACTAAATAAACTATAAATTACTACAGCACTCAACTTTCCTCACTTGTCATGAGGAAAACAGTTCTTAGTACTTAAATTAATAAGCATCTATCCAGGCATGTCCATGGGTCAGCTCCTAGTGTTTTCCCCTATCCACCTGATGAATCTGGGCATGTTGGGGCAATGTAGCAATTGCCTCATGTGCACTGACAACCCTCTCCTCCTACCACCCAACACTACAACCTGCGAGAGATGCACTTATATAGCCAAACTGGAAGCCAAGCTCTCTCCAGCCAAGACTGGACTAGACAGTCAAGAGGAGAAGGTTAACACCTGAACCACACCACACTCAACACCTAGTCCTTCAAAACCCACACTACCACAACCCACACATAGAAACACAAAGCACACACCCACATTAATGGAGGCTCTCAATAAAAATCTGCCCAAGCAACCAAGACCTCCCAAGCTGAAACGCAGACAACCACCACCCTCCAACATTACCCAAATGACACATAGCCCACAAAATCAGTGGGCCACTCAACCTCAGCCCATAAGGCAAAACAACATACTCAACACACTAGTCATAGGTAATGCTATAGTCAGACACACTGATGTCCCTCTCACCAGGCTAAACAAGGAGGAAGTTACTGTCCGCTGCCTGTCAGGTGCCAGGATCCACCACATAATGCATGCACTCAGGTCACTCCACAACAAGTACAAATATGACTCTGTCATTGTCCATGTTGGTGTGAATGACCTGAGACATACCTCCCTGGACTACATGAAAAGAGACATGAAGGAGCTCTCAGATCTTGTAGCCTAGGCAGGTTTGACCCTAGCCCTGAGTAGCATGCTGCCATAACTCAGAATGATACCACAGTACAAGGACAAAAAGATTGACTTCAACAATTGACTAAGCTTCTGATGTCATTCTAAGGTGATCCAGTATCTGTCTGCCTGGGACGACATGGTCGACAGACTACCATGCTTTGCCAGAGATGGCCTGCACCTGTCACCCCTGGGATTCCGGATACTGGCTAAGGCTCTTGGCACCCCTATAATGACTTGTTTAGTGCAAATGTGAAATTCACCACCATAACAGGTACAAGCAAGCAAACTCTGAGGGTAATGCTACTCAATGCTAGAAGTCTAAACCTCAAAATGCACTCACTCGAGGCATCTGTGCAGTGACAGAGACCTGGTTCAAGGCTCCAGAAAGTACCCCTGCATTACCAGGCTATAACTCATACCACACCTTTTGGCCACCTAACCTGGACCAAAACTCTAAAGGCGGAGGCGTGTCCATATTCATTAAGGATATCCACATCTCCAGGCTAGTTGATCAACATAATGCACCCGAAATTATCCAAGTGCAACTAACACTGGGCAAGACTGGAATCCAGGTTGTAGCTTGTTACAGATCCCCCACCATGCCCCAGGATTCCCACTCTTCATTTCTTAAGATACTGGAAAATATTAAGGTACAACCCAATACCTTAATTATGGGCAATTTTAACTACCCCCACCTTCGTCTGGGAAAACTACTCATGTATCAACTTATTCGCTCAATGTTTTCTGGAATTCATAAATTCCAGTGCCTTGGATCAGCGTGTCCACACCCCCACCAGGGGTAACTGGTATTCCATGCCAGAGGTCAACTCCTCGCTGGTCAGATCTGACCACAAGCTAATCACCCTAGATATCCATATCCCACCCCCACCCCCCGTTAAGGAAACCACCATCAAAAACGACTCCAAAGCCAACTTCATGCTTCTTAAGACAGAAGTGGCAAACTTTATGACATTCATGCAGATGGAAAATAGAGGTACGACGGCTGAATCTTACACAAATGCGCTGTATAAGCACATACACAAGCGCATGTATCATGCCATTCACAACAGAACCAAGATGCTATCCTCCAAAAAAAAGGAAGCAATCTGGTGGTACTCTGCCATACATAAACGCTACAACAGAAGGAAGAAGCTGTTGCAAAAAAGAGTAAAATCCCAAGATTGGAGGAACTCCCTAGTCAGCCTCAGCAAGAAGCTGCGATCCCTCATAAAATACTCCAAAGCCAGTTTTGAAAATAAAATTGCCACTGATTCTAAAGACAACCACAAAGCATTCTACAGCTATGTCACAAATCTCAATGGCAACACTCAGATCTGCTCTGAACTGCAGCACAATGGCACTAAATATACAGAACCAACTGATATTGCCAACATCCTGGCAGATAGGTTCAGTGTTAACTTTACTCCCCTCTAACCCTCCAAAGGGCCGATCTTTAATACTGGAAGAATGCAAAGCCCCTGTAATCATGGATGAACAAGTAAAGACTGCACTCTCCAAAACCAAGAATACATCCATGGGACTAGGCAACATTCCAGGCTGCATACTGCATGAACTACAGAATGAACTGGCACTCCACCTAAGTACCATGTTCAATCATAGCCTCACCTCAGGCTATGTGCCTACTGAATGGTGCACAGTGATATTTATTCCACTCCATAAAGGGGGTGCCACCACAGACCCTGGAAACCACCTCCCAATTAGCCTAACAAGCCTGGTCTGCAAGGCCATGGAACGTATCATCTTGGAGCTTATAAACAAAGATATAGGTAACCTCCAAACCCTAGAACCCACTCAGTTTGGGTCTGTAAAAGGTAGATCATGTGTACTAAACCTGATTGACTTCTTTGAAGCAGTCACTAGAGCTGTAGACAAGGGCAAGGTAGTGCACACAGCCTATCTTGACCTCACCAAGGCTTTTGATACCACCCCCCACTTTGGAATTATAGATAAACTCACTAAACTGGGCATAAATCCCTATGTCACAAGATGTGTGGCCAACTGGCTTACTGACAGAACCCACACAGTAAAAGTAGCCGACTCAAAGTCCGACTTCAGACCAGTGATGACTGGAGTACCACAGGGTTCTGTCCTGGGTCATCTCCTGTTCGGCATCTACTTCTTTGAAGTGCAGACCAACACAGAAGGTCTTTGGCTAAGTTCACAGATGACTGCAAACTGGGAGCCATAATAGAATCACTTAATGATGTAGACATTCTACAAAAGGGCCTCACAGAGACAGATGCTTGGTGTCAAAGTCATGGCCTCAAACTCAATGCCAAGAAGTGCATTGTCATCCCCTTTGGGAAAAACTCGGTACCCATGAACTACCACATAGGCGGTAGCTCACTAAACACTGAAAGTGTGATACGAGACCTCAGGACACAGTTGGACAGTAGTCTCTCCTTTGATAAACACATTGCCACAGTAGTCAGGAAATCCTTCTATGTGGCACACCTCATCACAAAAGGGTTCTCCTCTAGAAAAAAGGAGGTCATTGTTCCTCTCTACTTATCCCTCATCAGACCCATTATAGAGTACAATGCCCCTTTTGGCATGTATCTCACAAGACACCTACAACAATTGGAAAGGCCACAGAAATACCTCACTTAGAGGATTACTGGCCTCAAACAGATGCCATATGCATCTGGTCTCAAAAAACTCCAGCTCTACTCTAAGAGGCGATCTCTGCCTAACATACAAAGCTATGTCAAACCCAGAGGTGTTGGACATGCTACATTTAAAGAAATCCCAATCTCTCTGAATCACACGCACCAGGGACCTAAACCTTGTCACCACAATAAACAGAACATGCTGGAGAGATAGATTCCTGTCCCAGAGACTTCCCATACTCTGGAACAAACTACCCATTCATGTCAAGCAAAGCTCCTCATTGGCCCTCTTTAAGAAAAACCTTGATGACTGGAGGGGAAATAGAACATTCACCCCAGGGATCACTTCTGCTGCACTGCTTGACAGGGGCACAGGAAAATAATTTCCTTGGGTGGCAAAAGCCAGGGAACCTTTTTGGCTAGGCTTATATAGGCCCCAAGGCCGATAGCCTAGTACCTACCTACAAACCTATGAACCTATAAATACTCCTGCTGTAATGTTGTCTCTTGAAATATCTTTCCTTCTGTTGCATAGCTTACTTGGTGCTGTTCATACTGCACATTTTTATGTATGAAAACGTGTTAGAGATGGTGAAAGTAGTGTCCACATACAGTAGATATATATATATATATATATATATATATATATATATATATACACACACACACACACACACACACACACACACACACACACACACACACACACACACACACACACACACACACACGTATACACATCAGGTGACTCTGACTGCTCTGACTGCTCTGCATATCACTATCCCATTGGATAGGACACCCCTCAGTAGACTCCCCAGACAGACTTTTCAACACCTGTATACACACTCATGACAAATACTGGTACCTGACTTTTCAGCACCTGTATGCACACTCATGACAGATGCTAATAACCTGACTTTTCAGTACCTGTGTACACACTCATGGCACATGCTGGTACCTGACTTTTCAGCACCTGTGTACACACTCATGACAGATGCTGGTACCTGACTTTTCAGCACCTGTGTACACATTCATGACAGATGCTGGTACCTGACTTTTCAGCACCTTTGTACACACTCATGACAGATGCTGGTAACTGACTTTTTAGCACCTGTGTACTCACTCATGACAGATGCTGGTACCTGACTTTTCAGCATCTGTGTACACACTCATGACAGATGCTAATAACCTGACTTTTCAGAACCTGTGTACACACTCATGACAGATGCTGGTACCTGACTTTTCAGCACCTGTGTACACACTCATGACAGATGCTGATACCTAGCTCTGCACCAGCCACAATAGAACAGAAGCCCATGGGTGAATAAATTACTCTGAGGCATACTCAGTCATTGACACTGGACACGGTGGTTGGGTATGACCTGGAGCTGCAGTCATCTGTTTCCTTCACTGACCTCTCTGAACATAGTCAAGCTGGATTATCTCAGGTATATGATCACATTTGGGTATGTCATCCCCTGGGTAGTGACATTCTGCTGTGACACACTTATCCTCCTGTCATAGTTGCCACATCAAAATTTGAACACATGCAAATATAATGCATTGCTTCACCTGTACAGTGGTACTCATTTTATACTGTTGTGTTGTACATTATTTAACCAAATATTCCCCTCTTCACACATCTATGGTCGTCCCCCTCCAGAATGGCACCATTGCAGACAAGTACACATTGTGGAATGTATGTAGTTAAGAATGACAAAAGGACAACTGTCCACATAGGGGCATACTTGCCAGGTCTATACACAGACCTTAGTCACCTGCAGGCTCCTGTAATGTTCATAGGCTCATAGGTTCATAGGTAGGTACTAGGCTATCTGTCCAAGGGCATTTATAAGCCTAGCCAGAGTGTATCAGCTTTAGCCGCCCCATTGATTAATTAACTGAGCCTCTGTCAAGAAGAGCCAATGAAGTGATCCCAGGGGTATATTTTCTGTTACCCATCCACTCATCAAGGTTTCTCTTGAAGAGTGTTAGTGAGGGGCTCTGCCTAATGTAGTTAGGAATTTTGTTCCAAAGCATGGGGAGTCTCTGTGACAGGAATCTATCCCTCTAGCACGTTCTATTTATTGTTGTGGCAAGGTTTAGCTCACTAGAGTGAGTGGCTCGCAGTGACTTGGATTTCTTTAGGTGGAGCATGTCCATCAATTCTGAGTTGAACATGGCTTTGTACGTCAGGCAGAGATCACCTCTGTGTAAGCTATATGCCACTGAGTACAGCTGGAGATTTTCCATTTGGGCTGTATAGGACATATGTTTGAGACCAGTAATCCTCTTGGTGAGGTACTTTTGTGGTCTTTCCAGCTGTTGGAAGTGTCATGTGAGGTACATCCCAAATGGGGCATTGTACTCTATGATGGGTCTGATGAGTGACGAGTAGAAGGGCACTATAACCTCTTTATTTCTAGATGCAAACCCTTTAGTAATTAGATGGGCTACATAGAAGGATTTCCTAACTACTTTGGCAATATGATTGTCAAAGGAGAGATTACTATCTACCTGGGTCTCCAGATCTGTTATTACCTCATCTGTATTAAGGGGGCTGCCACCTATGTGGTAATTCATGGGTGTTTTGTTTTTCCCAAATGGGATGACTATGCATTTTTTGGCATTTAGCTTGAGACCATGACTTTGATACCAGGTGACCATCTCAGTAAGGCCCTTTTGGAGAATGTCCATGTCAGCCAGAGAGTCGATTATGTCTCCCAGTTTGCAGTCATCGGCAAACTTGGTTAGCCATAGTCCCCCTGTGTTTACTTATACAGCAAATGTTCTACAACAGAGCCTGTTCATGGTGCACAAATCCTACCTTTCCACTGTCTAGTTCTTAACTAATCTAAAATGCACAATGCATACTCCATGGGTTCTTTGTACCATTCTCCGAAACATTCTAAATATACAAATGTGAGTTTAAGATACCCCTCCATACATATTTGCACAACCTTACCCCATGCCTGGATGTATGACACATGTAGGCTTGTCCAGAATATATCATGTAGGTTCATAGGTAGTTGCTAGACATGTAGTGTAGGAGAACATTGTGGAGCCCAGTACAAATTCCCAATTTTCCCAAAGCACTGCCTGTGTTTATGTGATTTGCTCAAGGTCACTCAGTATGTAAATGAAGGCTGAGGGAACCAAACCCTGCCCACAGGAAGTAGCCCATTAACAATTCATAACCTTACACTCTGTGCTAATTGGTATACATGTGTAGTCTATGCTGACACAGTGGAGTCAACGTGAGTGTGCAGACAAATATGACGTATTGTTGCACATCCATGCTAAGGCTGCAAGTGTGTGGGACAACAATGTTAGTGCTGCACATAGTTACAAACAGGTATAGGAGAACATTGTTAATGTTATACATTGTTACAAACAGGTATAAGAGAACATTGTTAATGTTATACATAGTTACAAACAGGTATAGGAGAGCATTGTTAATGTTATACATTGTTACAAACAGGTATAAGAGAACATTGTTAATTTTATACATTGTTACAACCAGGTATAAGAGAACATTGTTAATGTTATACATTGTTATAAACAGGTGTAGGAGAACACTGTTAATGTTATAGTTACAAAAAGGTATAGGAGAGCATTGTTAATGTTATACATTGTTATAAACAGGTATAGGAGAACATTTTTAATGTTATACATTGTTATAAACAGGTATATGAGAACATTGTTAATGTTTTACATAGTTACAAACAGGTATAGGAGAGCATTGTTAATGTTATACATTGTTACAAACAGGTATAGGACAACATTGTTAATGTTATGCATAGTTACAAACAGGTATAGGAGAACATTGTTAATGTTATACATTGTTACAAACAGGTATAGGAGAACATTGTTAATGTTATACATAGTTACAAACACATATAGGGCAACACTGTTAATGTTATACATTGTTACAAACAGGTATAGGACAATGTTGTTAATGTTATGCATTGTTATAAACAGGTGTAGGCAACACTGTTATCTAACATTGTTGTAAACAGGCATAAGACAACATTGTTAATGTAACATTGTTATAAACAGGTATAGGTGAACATTATTAATGTTATACATTGTTACAAACAGGTATAGGAGAACATTGTTAATGTTATACATAGTTACAAACACATATAGGGCAACACTGTTAATGTTATCCATTGTTACAAACAGGTATAGGAAAACATTGTTAATGTTATACATTGTTATAAACAAGTATAGGACAACATTGTTAATGTTGTACATTGTTATAAACAAGTATAGGACAACATTGTTAATGTAACATTATTGCAAAGAGGCACAGTACAATATTGCTAGTGTGACACATTGTCACAAACATGTAGAGGACAGCATTGTTAGTGTAACATTGTTATAAACAGGTATAGGACAACATTGGTAGTGCAGCATTGTTACAAACAGGTATAGGGCAACATTGTTAGTGTAACATTGTCGCAACATTGTTGGTGTCACAAATTGTCACAAACAGGTATAGGACAACATTGGTAGTATAACATTGTTGCAAATAGGTATAGGGCAACATTGAGTTTAACCTTGTTACAAATAGCTACCAAACTTTTTCCACTGCATATAACCTTACGCCTGCATTCCTATTACTTACAGCTTCAATGCAAATGACTATATATATATATATATATATATATATATATATATATATATTTTTTTTTTTTTCAAATCTGTAAGGGTACACAACTCACAGAACAGTAACAGTGACAGGCAGCTGTGTGTAAATATTTCATTGGAAGACTTGGAGTTACTTGCTGTTACTATGGTATACCTTGCTGTGGTTATATAACCTTACTTAACAAATCACACTTCAGTTGGTTACAGGTAGAGAACTCACAGTCCCTTTGCTTGCAAAGCTCTTGCTTTCTTAAGTAAGCCTGAAATATTGAAACATGTAATTACTACTGCTGTGGTGTTGTGTCTGGAAATATCACTAGCAATGTTGTCCTGTACCTGTTTCAACACAGGTACCTAAGCAGATTCAGATGCCATGAGTATATATGACTCAGCACATACATCAATCTCAGGATGCTGTTTCACCTAAAGTAGAATATGTCTTCCTTAGTTACTACAGATTCAATATAGACCCTGGTGTGTTACACAGATAGCAACAGTCAATACACTGGAGAACTGCTGATTGACATGTTACTTGCAGTTAATTGTAGTAGTTGTAAAGTGGTGGTACATTATGCTTATGATGTGAACATTTGTGATTGTGCCACTGTTTGTATCCTTGTGTTGTAAGTAAGACAAGTAATCATCTAACAAGCCACGCTTCTGTGCAGATATAACTGATATTATGCTCATGCAATTGATGGTGAGAGTTTTTGTACAGGGGTCGGAAGGGTTGGTGGAGAGGTAAAATTTCAATTCAGAATAAAAATGGACTAGTCAGACACCTGTCAAATAATATTTATAGCAGCATAAACAGACACAACATATTTTATGCAAGTCAAATGAAGTGCATTTCAGGTGTGTAGTGAAGTAGGATATATGAAAACTGAAAATAAAAGCCTGTAATAATGGGATTGTCAAGTGAAAACTGAACTGTCAGTGTGGGTAAGGGTCGTGGATATACAGAAGGCACACATATACGTTCTGTGAAATTCTGCCTATAGGTCATCTGACTCTGGGCTACCAATATCCTATAGGTCATCTGACTCGGGGCTACCCATATCCTATAGGTCATCTGACTCTGGGCTACCCCTATCCTGTAGGTCATCTGACTCGGGGCTACCCATATCCTATAGGTCATCTGACTCGGGGCTACCCATATCCTATAGGTCATCTGACTCCGGGCTACCCATATCAGGCATTTATATTCAGGATATTTTGGTCTTTTTACAGAAATTATGGAACAGTGTTGGAAAGGCTGAAGTGCTGAGACAGCTTATGTGTAGAGAAGAAGAGATCATTTTGAATTAAATCCCATGTTTTGTTGGCTCATGTGTGTCACGCTACAGTTACAGATAACTTAATCTGTCTGATTTTCACATTATAAGCTTTCATTGCAGGTGTGAAAGGTGCCTGACTGAATGACGGAATTGTGTTGGGAACAGGACATTCATTATGGGTAATCCTTGAGTCCCTTGATCTATCTGTTACTTGTTCACATGGAGTTCAGAATGATGCAGATATGTTTGGGATTGTTATGCTTTTGAATGTTGTTATAAGCAAATGGTGTGATCTTATGTGTTCAGGGCACACAGGATATGGTTCTTATTTGTCAGTCTCTAGGAACAGAAATCTTATTCTGTGACAATGGAATGCCTGTTGAAAGTTCAAGGCCATTTATTGCAATCTACAGAACAGTAAGAATTGAACTACTGTTGGTGAGACTCCATGTTAATTCCAACACTAAGGTATCTCAGCGTCTTTCCACTACCCCAAGGTACAGTGATCCTGGAGTTATTTTATGTAAGGAGCAGGGGTGTGAATGGGCAGCCCCCCAACACACACACACGCACACACGCACACACACACACACACACACACACACACACACACACACACACACACACACACACACACACACACACACACACACACACTGAGAGTGCAAGGGAAACCAACCTGCAAACACACTTTAAAGGATTTGGAATTCACAGCTTTTTTTAATAACCAGTTTAATTTGTAGAGTGTCGGGACTTGCAATATCAAGTTTCATATTTCCAGCTGAAAGCAAATATAAGGATAAACGTTTATAAATCTTGTCTTATACCAGCAGGTGTTCAATGACAGGTGTTTAGCACTTAGGTGAAGTATGTGGTTGTGAAGGATAAATAAAAAATTGAGGGATCAGGGTTTACAAGGACATGGATATAATGAACTAGGGTTTGGTTCTAGATTCTGTTTCGTATGTGTACGAAAAAGGAAGAAATTGTAACTTGACAAAACATTTTGGTGTCATTCATGTCATGTTTAAGTGCTTTATTTTCTGATTGCCTCAGAGGTACAGGGTTTTCACTTATTTAGCTTTTTTTGAGGTTGCTGATTCAACACACTGAAGTAAGAGTACCTACTCATTTGGTGGTTGACACAGTACTGGAATGCCGTACCTAGTGTTATAGCTGAGAAGTTTGTACTTTTCCACATTAATAGCCAGCTCCATTGCCATAGAAGAATAAAACCCAGACAGTGACTCAGATGGCCTGGTTTTGATTAGTGGGCTGGGGTACCTGCTGGAGTTGTTTTGGGAGTGACAGCAGTGAAGGGGCTAAGCCCGGTCACCTCTACTGGCAGGAAGAGTGGGTGCATGTCCATGGCACACAGTGCATAAATAAATCATAGAGCTTTCACTCCTGGGGGATCAGTAGGACAACTGAGTGACCAGAAAGGACTCAATGGCCAGCAGGAGACCAGATCAAAAAAAAAAATTCTGTTTTGATTTTGCAAGGTCCATCCAGTGTGGTTTGACTGTGTGTATGTTCCCAGGGATTCTGTTTCTTCCTTCAGTGGCTTCCAGAAAAGGCTGGATTGAGTGCAATTGGGGCAGCTTTTCATTACAAGGAACTGCTACTGTTAGTTAAGAACTGTGGCAAGGCTTTTGGTAGTGAGACGTCCAGGATTTATAAGATGTTGTGCTTTCTGGGGAAACACTGAATATTTGTTTATCCTGGTTTGAGGCCACAAGTTCACAGACAAACTAATTTAACATTCAGTCAGTGAAATAGCTTTTACTTTGCCCCTGATCCAGTCCATCCTCATGTGGGATGTATAAATGAAGGGAGTGGTCCACTGAATCAAAAGCTTTGACAAATTTTAAAGCCTACAAGAGAAGCTGTCCTTGCATATCAGTGCACAATATGCTACTAGCTACACAATGGTTACAGTACTGAACCTCTGATGTTCCGCATTGAAAAAAAGATGCTCCACTTTGTGATTTTTGATTGGATCATATGAGCCAATCAAAAATTGCAAAGCAGCTCTCAAGCAACCAGAAACTCCACTTAACCAGCATTTACCAATCCCCACAGGTGCCAGTTCAGTGAGAGTTTCCTGTACAGCCACAAAGACAGACCCTCTATGTCGCTCTCCATCTACAAAGCCAGGGGAAGGTGGGTGGGGATGTTGAGGTAGAACCATGGACATGCTCATCTATTGTTATGATAAGTATAAACATTGATATTTGACATGTTCTGATTCATCTTTTTTAACCTGTAAGAAAGACTGTCTAGCTGGATTTCTGGGGTAGAGTCATGAAAGAATCCCTTAAATTACCATGATCCTAAGGAGGACCTGATCTCCAGAGCCCCTAAGTAGAGTTTTGGGATGGAATAAAGAGTCTCCCTTGAATGACCAAGACCTTAAGGAAGACCTGACCTTGAGATGGTATCTATATTATAATGTGACGTAAAGATATTCAGAGAAGACCCATGCCACAATCATACAAATGTCATCCAAAGAAGCATTTCCTTAGAATGGCTGTAATGTAACCGTAGGTCTGGTAGCATGTGCTGTAGGCTGATTTGGTAAGTTTTTGTTGCACTTATCATAGCAAACCTGAATGTACTCTGGCAGCCATCTAGAGCGAATGATTTTGATGTGTTGATGCTCACTCTGTTAAAGAAATAGGAAAAACCAGCTGCCAATCCCTCCTGATTCTTTTCCCTGATCTAAGCGAAATCTGAGTTACCCACGGACATCCATACAGTGTAGTAAGTACTATAGTTTGAATAGTTTTGATAAAAAGGAAGGTTAAGGCTTGGTTTAAACTTGATTGTGTAGCTAACTTTGGCATGAAAGATGAGTTACTTCACATGACCACTCAGTCTTTGTGGAAGGCCAGATATGAGAATTTTATACTCGAGGCCTGAAGTCCTAAGATCCAAGTAAGGTATTTCAGTTTCTCTTTGAAAATGTCTTGAAAGGAGAGGCAGCCAGGTTCTTGAGAACAAAATGCAAGATCCAGGGAGGTGTAGGGTTTCTGAATGGAGGTCTAATATTCATTAAAAGGTATGTTTCAAGAAAGCCAACAAGGAATTATGAAAGCTTTGAAGAAAGTCTGACATAGGAGGCATATGGACATTAATATTAGTATAACTAAGATTGCTACTGAAGATCTGAACAATTTAATCTAAGATTGCAGGAACAGGAAATTAAAGAGGGATCCACCCATACCCTAGCCATGGCTGATATTGAAAAATAAGTTCACTTTCTCTTGTACTTATTTTCTAGAATTGGGCATCTGGGCAGAATGAGGACCTGCATGACCATAAATGATTAAGCAGCATTCCTTACCATCAGTGGAAGTGGTAAAATTATGCTGTAAACCTGACAGCACTAATGCCTGGGTGAGGCTGACAGCACTGATTCCTGGATGAGGCTGACTGCACTGATGCCTGGGTGAGGCTGACTGCCCTGATGCCTGGGTGAGGCTGACTGTCCTGATTCCTGGGTGAGGCTGACAACACTGATTCCTGGATTAGGCTGACTGCACTGATGCCTGGGTGAGGCTGACTGCCCTGATGCCTGGGTGAGGCTGACTGCCCTGATTCCTGGGTGAGGCTGACAACACTGATTCCTGGATGAAGCTGACTGCACTGATGCCTGGGTGAGGCTGACTAGACAGCTGAGTCAACAAGGTATTGAAGGGCCTCAACTTGACAGTATTCTTCAAAAGTTGCAGCCAAAACAGGAGGAGAAATTGAGAATCAGTGTGACAACATATGGACTGGAACATTTACTATGCCAGGTGGATCAGGGAAAAGAAGTTACAGAATTTGGCACTGGTTAATGATGTAAACATATCACATTAAGGCTTCCACATTAATGGAATGGTTTCTGCAACACTGGCTGTCTGAGGGACCCCTCATAGTAATTCAACAAGCAAAGGATGAGTCTGTCTGTAAGGGATTTGGCCTCTTCATGAATATGTGTGGCTATGAGAAAGCGACTGCAGAACATAGACTATTCCCATGACCTCATCACATTTAAGTATGAGGGGTATGGAGGGATACCGTCTGCTTATTGATGTATTGTACTACAGCCATTATGTTATCCTCCTGCTTATTGATGTATTGTACTACAGCCATGATGTCATCCCCCTGCTTACTGATGTATTGCACTACAGCCATGATGTTATCCCCCTGCTTATTGATGTATTGTACTACAGCCATGATGTCATCCCCCTGCTTATTGATGTATTGTAGTAAAGCCATGATGTCATCCCCCTGCTTATTGATGTATTATACTAAAGCCATGATGTCATCCTCCTGCTTATTGATGTATTATACTAAAGCCATGATGTCAGAGTACCTGGCAGCTACACTTTGAAAGAGGGAGTCTTGGAATGCCTGTAGATGAAGGAGAACTGCCCTCATCTTAAAGACACTAATGTAGAGACTGACCTCACACAGTGACTGGACACCTTGGACTGTCTACCCCTGACATTTGCTCCCGACACCAGGACTGAAGTGTCTACAGTTACCAAGACTGGAAGAAGAGGGAGGTGTAAAGGGATGCCCAGAGTGAGGCTGGAGTCAAGAAGCCACCAGCATGCTTCAGAGACGTGCATTTGGTCTGACATCATGTCCAAACATTGACTCCACTGTATTTTTAGGGTCCATTGAAGGACTGCTATGGGGAGCTTTGGAATAGAGTGTTGTAGATAGATATCAGCTGCCACAATTCCCTATGCTTTTCAACATGTGGATACTGACACAAATGTGCTTTGAAAGACTTTAGCCACCATGCATTGATTGGGCAAAATACTTCCTAAGTGGAGAGTGGCCCTGCAAAGAAGAGTGTCCAGTGAACAGTCTATGAAAATGAGGTTCTGCAATTGCTATGTTTAAGACTTATCAATTTTTCTTTTAATTCTCATGGACTGGAAGAGCCAGAGAAGAGAGGTCCATGCAGAAGCCACTGTCTTTAGTGTCAGTGCAGCCAAGAACCAGTCATTCCAGTATGGAAATATCTTGACACCCTGCAATTTCTAGATCATTGCAAGCATGGCCATGCATTTTACAAACACTCTGAGGGCTGAAGTGAGTCATAATAGAAGATCCCAGAACTATAGTGACTGATTTCTATCAGGAAATGTTGGAACATTTTTTAATCCGTGGTGATTTTAGTTAGGTACTGGTTAGAGGTCCTTAAATGTTTTTTGGGGGGAAGGGTGGGATGGACTACAAAATGATGAATAGCAGCCAGTTACTCTCGGTTCTTATGTAACCTTCTGCATGGCTGTTAGACAACTTTGACAGCCTCTGCTGATAGGGGGTGCATCAGGAATGGGAAGGGGGACAAGGTATGACTGGATTTGGATAAGGCCATGGATTTTATATTCTCTGGATTTTATAGTCCAAATCCATTAGTTGGATATGATGTCCATCTACACTCACAGATGGAGAAACAAGTAGTTTATGACTGTCTCCAGCAAGGGATGGTCAGGAAGGACTTTAGAGGCTCTGTGTCTGCTTTTGCTGCTGCTACTGTCCTTTACACTATAGACCACAGTACCACTGAGCTACTGTCCCTCACACTGAGGACCATAGTACCACTGAGCTACTGTCCCTTACACTATGGACCACAGTCCCACTGAGCTACTGTCCCCTACACTATGGACCACAGTACTACTGAGCTACTATCCCCTACACTATAGACCACAGTACCACTGAGCTACTGTCCCTCACACTGAGGACCACAGTACCACTGAGCTACTGTCCCTCACACTGAGGACCACAGTACCACTGAGCTACTGTCCCCTACACTATGGACCACAGTACCACTGAGCTACTGTCCCCTACACTATAGACCACAGCACCACTGAGCTACTGTTCCTCACACTGAGGACCACAGTACCACTGAGCTACTGTCCACTACACTATAAACCACAATACCACTGAGCTATTGTCACTCACACTGAGGACCACAGTACGACTGAGCTACTGTCCCCTACACTATGGACAACAGTACCACTGAGCTACTGTCCCTCACACTCAGGACCACAGTATC
Source organism: Protopterus annectens (assembly GCF_019279795.1). Lineage (NCBI taxonomy): Eukaryota > Metazoa > Chordata > Ceratodontiformes > Protopteridae > Protopterus > Protopterus annectens. The sequence goes on from NC_056747.1 coordinate 1,361,376,868, forward strand.
ACTGAGTTACAGTCCCTCACACTGAGGACCACAGTACCACTGAGCTACTGTCCCCTACACTATGGACCACAGTACCATTGAGCTACTGTTCCTCACACTGAGGACCACAGTACCACTGAGCTACTGTCCCTCACACTGAGGATCACAGTACCATTGAGCTACTGTCCCTCACACTGAGGACCACAATACCACTGAGCTACTGTCCCCTACACTATGGACCACTGTACCACTGATTAGGCAGATAATTCTTACCATTGGATTTGGATTCATTCCAGAAACTACCACAGATTTGTTCTAGACTGCTGCTGCTGGCCAAAACCTATATCATGACTGACCATTGACTCTTTTACATCCTTGACAAGGAAAATTCAGAGGCTCAAACCAGTTGCCAGTTGTTGTGAGTGTCTCTCCTTCTCTCACAATGTTCTCCAACTTTCTGTTAACATGATGGCTGAACAGGATGGTGCTGGTGCTGAAAGAGACATTAAGGCAGGATGTCCATTTTCAGCATTTTAGATAACTGATTAACATTGTCTTGTGGGAGCCTCAGCATTTGGGACAAGCAGCTAAATACCTTTAAGGAGAAAGCTGAGGATGCATAGACTCACATCCTGAAGTGGTCCACTGCTCAGGATTCTTTCTACAAAGGATGGACCACTAGACTCTGGGATGTAGAAGCCTTCATCAGGGCAAGTGTGGCAGTAGCAGAGTTTAAAAGAGGATTCTGGACCAAGCAACCCAAATCTTTAGGAGGATGGAGTATCATGTCCAGTCTGCTATGTACAGGTGCTATGAAAAAAGTTGTTTCCATGGCTCCTTGGAGACAAGTCCCACCACTTTGTCCACAGGAAGACTAACAAGGAAGGTAAGTGGATTGACTGCAAAGCATCTTGTAGAATCTTCTCTGGAGATGAGGGAGTACTGGCCATTCCCTTTATCCTGCATTGTTTGAAGCATTCCCAAAATCTGAAGTCATCTACAGGATGTGGGGGATTGATCCCTCTGTGTGCAGCATGGTGGAGTCCAGATAGGAGGTGATGGGCTGTCTTTTATACAACCTCTTCCTCTGCATCCCCAGTAGGGAACAGCCCATGAAAAATGACAAAAAGACAGACTTGCTCATGGGTTCATAGGTAAGAAGTAGGCTAGCTGCCACTGTGGGACATTTTAAGCCTAGGCACTTTTCCTTTTTGTGTTCAAAATAACCTATACCGTTTAGTTTTAGATTGGTCTTAGGCATCCCATGGTTGATATTTATATATTTCCATAGAAAGAATAACAGGGATCATACCACAGACAAATTGAGGGAAAGCATGCATGGAATAAAGCATTTAAGAGCTACATCTGTCCATTAGTAGTGCAGGAGACAGTTCTGGGATAAATTTTCTGTTTCCCATCCATAGATCTAAGTTTCACTTGAAAATGGGCAGGAATGAACTTTGTTTTATATGGATGGGGAATCTGTCTGTCCAAACCTCTCAACCTCTTACAGCAAGAAATCTGGACAATGTCATAAATATTGGCAGGACAAAAGCCCAAAATAGGGACACTTTTTAAATATTGCTCTTACAAACCTAGAAACATGATAGAATGACAGGTTTTGCATTAGCATGGATTTTCTGAAGGGTATAAAGTCTGAAACACAAATGCCTGTCATTATTTTCTGACTTCAACCCAGAGTAATTTGCCAATGATTTACCAGAGAAACACAATTTTATGAGAAATGGACCACAAATATGAGGCAACAACCTGGACATTCTGCAAGAATCTGTACAGCTGACATGTATGGTTCCCTTCAAACTGTTCTGTTGATGTTACAGAAGAAGGTTATACCCCAAGAGTGAGTATTTTTTATGCTATTTGACTTGCTGATGCGCACTAAATCCATCAGTAATGGGAGAGAGGATGCCTTGTGTGATGATAGGAAGTAATGCCAGCTATGCCAGTTGAAGTAGGGCAGTGGATGTATAACATATGCCAGCATAGCTAGCTGGAATTTAGTAATGAATTAATACCATTTGTATAGCAAACTGATTTGTACAAATGCTTGTGTTGAAAAATGTATTTGTAGAGTTACTTGTGTTAAAAATGTACCAACAGTGGGTCCTGCATGGCATAAAAGAAATGTACATGCATTATTTTTGTAAGTGTTTAAATGTATATAGTGTAACAGAGGATACTGGAAGAGAAGAGGTTAATCTCAGTTCCAGCTAACTTTTAAAAATAGTGGAAATTAAAGTAGGCCATAAAGATTGTATCTTACAGTTTTGGTTGCAGCCAGAAACAAAATGTATGGGAAACCAAGTATTAGAAAGCCTTCTTTATTGTCCCTAGCAGGGAGCTAATTGCTATTCTGGAAGGGTAGAGGTTTGAAATTATTTTATGACTTCCAGAAGCTGCCCCATATCTCAGCAAAGCTCGTGTGTGTATTTTTGACATGTAGGTACTAAATCCTGGCAGTTTCTAGTAAAGGGAAGTTGCATGGGAACCAGAGTCGGACTGGGCAGTCTGCTTCTTGGAACCTGACAGAAGGATCCTTAACCTACTTCATCTTGCCTTGCTCTAGTAAATGAACCAGGGAAAAGTAACTCTTTAGATTTGTCAGGTCAGGGAACTATAATAAGAATAGCTAAGCATTATTTTTATGTACCTTTGTGAACCTTTCCAGCTGTGTTATTTTTAATATTTCCTGTGATTAAAACTCTGGTGTTTGCTGTAAACAGATATTTCATATTGTGATGTTCTTTTATTATTTATTATTACATATATTTAAATGATTCATCGTGGCTGGTCTTTTTAGAAAATATTTATGGTTTGAAAGTATTTGCATATATTTATTTGGTGATAACTCTGTCCAATCCTGAAAGCCTTGCTGTTTGGTCAACATTACCATTTGTATTAGTATTAATTGTACGCAGTATAGTTGGGTACCCTTGTAAGAGCCTTAAAGTGGTTGGTAGGGATCCTGGTGGCAGTGAAACTGCATTATAGTCTGAGCTGAAGGAGGCATAGCTAGTAAAATCTGTGCCAGCCTTTCTGGTGTGTGTGTGTGTGTGTGTGTGTGTGTGTGTGTGTGTGTGTGTGTGTGTGTGTGTGTGTGTGTCAGCTGCTTGGAGCAGGGACACAAGCAAACCACTGGTTTCACACAGAGGGTATGAGAGGACTTGGCTTGGAACTCCAGTTAAGGACTCATCTCTACAGCAGTGTCAGTGAGGAGCCTTACTGGGAACCTGGGGAGAGAAAGAGAGAGAAACCCAGACCTCGGGCTGAGTGTGTTCCCTGTGCTGTTAAGGGAAATTGTGCTTGATGCAGAGAGGTCTGCATCTGATAATACTGAGTGTATCCATTTTTGTTCCAAGTGAATGTCTCTCGCCAGTGTCAGTGGTGAGGATTCAGGTTCTTTGATTACTGGCCCAGAGTGAAGACATCACATATTGGTGAGGAGTGGTGTCGATATTAATGGAACTTCTGTGGTCTGTAGGCAGCTGCCACTAAAGGTGGGTGTACTCTCAAGCAGCCACACAGTAAACATTTAAAGTTTCATTTCACAGCAGTTCTATTTAATTTTTTTGTTGGTAGTTTAGTTTAGTCAGGGAAAGCAGGCAAATATGTCAGCAAAGGATTACAGCAAGCTGACAAAGACCAGTTGGCCAAGGTGTGCAAAGCCAAAGGACTGGTTCATGCCAACCTGACTAAATAGGAAATTATTTCAGCTTTAGTCACAGCTCAGACTAGTAACCAGGAGGATTACCAGTCTGTTGTTGGGAATTTTCCCTCAGAAACAGACCAGTTCAGCTTCCTCAGAATACTTAAAAATCCATCTGGAGTTAGAGAGACTTGAACTGGAGGTGAAATGTTTAGAATTAGAATCAGCAGAGAGACTGTGGGACTTGGAAGTTGAAGTAGAAGAGAGACTGTTGCATTTAGAAGCTGAAGAAAATGAGAAGCAGTGTCAACATGAGAGGGAGATGTTGACTCTTCGCTAGGGTCATGGATGTAATGGTGAAGGGAATAACCAAATCCCAGAAGCAATAAAGGTCAGTAAATTTCTTCCACAATTTACAGAGGATGATAATTTTCATAGTTTTATTTGTATATTTGAAAGAGTATGTAAACAGTATAATGTTAACCAAGTGCTCTGGGTATGGTTCCTGACCCCCTTACTCCGTGGTAAAGCTGTAACTGTTGTTTATAAATTGTTTAATATTGATTGTTTAAATTATAATAAAGTCAAACGTTGTTTACTCAAATGCATTAAGTTAACACCTGAAGCTTACAGAAAAAAAGTTTCTTGAGCAAAGATGCAAGGTAGATGAAAGTGTGTGCAATTACACTGCTGAGTTAAGTATTTATTTTCATAGGTAGGTGAGTGGGTGTTAGGTAACTACTTTTGAAGTGCTGACAGACCTTCTGGTGAGGGAACATGCCCTTAGCGCTTTGCCTGAAGACATGAGAATCATGAGAATCTGGTTGGCAGACTGAGAGTGCAACTCTGCAGATGAGCTGGGGAAAAAGAGGAATCTGTACTTAGCAAGCAGGGCATCACTGCACAGAAAAGGGATACCCAGTTCTGCACACGGATATAAGGGAACCCATGGTGGGTAGCCTAAACCACCCCAACAGAGTCCCCCAGTAACAGGGGAAGCCACTAGTTCAGGTACACAGCCAGGATCAAGGGTTAAATGTTTTAAATTTAACCAGTGGGGCCATGTATCATATAGATGTCCATCAAGACTACAGAGGGAGCAAAAGGTGGGGGAGCCAGCAAGTGGGAATAACAGTATTCCAGTGAAAAGTTGTCTGGAGACCACAGGGATACCGAACTATCAGAAGAGGTTATATCCTATTTTAGTGTATGGAAAACAGGCCACTACTAAGAGACACAGCCTCTGACATAATCATTGTGAAGCCTGCAGTGGTTAAAAGGGAGAAATACTTGCTTGGGCAGTCCACTCCAGTCAGAGCTTTAGGAAGGACTCTGTTCCAAATGCCTTTGGCCAGGGTTCACCTTGACTGGGAGGGTGGAAAAGGAAGCAAGCAAGTAGATGTGTGTTGAGGATATCCCTGCAGATGTCTTGATAGGAAATGATGTTGATAATGCAGTACTTTGTGTGCATGCTTTTACATGCAGTCAGGCTTGGAGACAGGCATGAAGGTCTGGTAGCCGGGGGAGACCCACACAGACATCATACCTGAAGCCAGGGCTGGTAGTTTGGCTATTTCAGGGTGGGAGCTACCCTGTAGCAGTGATCCTGAATGTGAGCCACAGCTGCTGTTAGGTACTAATGTTCCCTTGGACAGAGTGACTGCAAGGGCAGAGATGAGTGGTAGTACCCAGGCTGACAGTGAGGCACCTCTGTCACAGGATACCTGAATTCCTGTGGATGAGGAGCTGGGAAGAGTCACAAAAGTAGAGGTGAGACAGGCTCATCTATCAGACCCTAGATTACAAGGCTTAAGGGAGGTAACTAAGAGGCACCTGATTCTCAAGGAAATGTGGAATCAGTATACTGGAACAAAGAGTTATTGTACTGAGAGTGGTCCCCTGAGAGAGGGCTAGCTGGTGAGGTAATACAGCAGTTAGTATTGCCTACAGCCTACTATATGGCACTTCTAGCCATTGCCCATGGCATTCCTTTTGCAGGCCATATGGGCATAAAGCCTACCAAGAAATGTATTATGCAGAACTTTTAATGGCTTGGGATTGCAAGGGATGTAACAAGGTACTGCAGGACCTGTGAGCAGTGTCAAAAAGTAGGCAAGGCAGGAGACACGGTCACAACTCCTTTGATGCCTTTGTCTGTGATTGAGAAGCCATTTCAGAGAGTAGCTATGGATATTGTAGGGCCTCTGAGTATCCCAAGTTCCACAGGGAAGAACTATATCCTGATGTTAGTAGATTATGCTTGTAGGTACCCTGAGGCGGTGGCTCTGTCCTGCACTGAGGTATAAAAGATGGCAAATGTATGTTAGAGATTTACAGCAGGGTAAGTTTCTCAAGAGAAATACTGACTGACAGAGGTGTCAATTTCATGTTAGACCTGCTGGCTTGTCTGTGAAAGCACTGTGGGATGAAGCAGTTAAAGACCACCCCCTACTATCTCCAAACTAATGTTCTTGTGGGGAGGTTAAACTCTACACTAAAGACCATGCTACAGGCATTTGCAGACCAGTTTAATTGGGAGTAGGAGAAATATTTGCCCCATCTGCTGTTTGCTTACAGAGAGGTACCCCAATAATCCACAGGATTTTTACCCTTTGAGTTGCTGTATGAGTATAGAGTGAGGGGGCCTTTAGATTTGATTCGTGATGAGTGGGAGGATGAGTCTGAATCTGACAAGGAGTCTGTTGTGGCATATGTCCTAAAACTCAGGACAAGGCTTAGGGAGCTCATGGGCTTGCCCCAGGAGAACCTGGCAGGACCCCAACAGCAGAAAAAGGTCTGGTATGAAAGGAATGCTTGAGTCAGAGATTATGATGTGGGGCAGCAGGAAATGGTTCTCATTCCTGTCAGACACAATAAGCAGCAGGTAGCTTGGGAGGGACCCTTAAATGTGATAAGGATGGTCAGTGATGTTAACTATATGGTAGAACTGCAAGGCAGGAGGGAGGTGCACAAATTGTACCATGTTAACAGAATGAAACCTTATCATAACAGGGAGGTCCTTGTGCTAAGTATTTGCAGAATGAGGCAGGGGGAATCTGAGGGGGATCTATGGCTACAGCGAGCCAGCCAGCCAAATTCCAAATTACTATTGTGCAGCCTAGGTTTACAAGCAATTGATATGACAGTGCAGCACTGTAGTGGGGTCAGCAATGCCAAGGGAGATAGGATCTCAAGACATGGTATGGGAAAATGTATTCCCAGATAAACTCATTCCTTTCAAGCAAAGTTTCTCAAGGGGCACTTGAAAAACTAGCTTGAGTCTTCAAAGGTGGAGATATGTGAAGATAGGAGGGAATACCAGCTATGTCAGGAGATGTAGAGCAGTGGATGTGTAACATATGCCAGCACAGTTAGCTGGAATTTTGTAAAGGATTATATGTCATTTGTATATCAAACTGATTTGTACAGATACTTGTGTTGAAAATGTATTTGTAAAGTTGCTTGTGTTAAAATGTACCAACACTGGATCCTGACTGTATTGTAACTGAATTAAATGTGCATGTTTTAACAGAGTATATTGGAAGAGAAGAGGTTAAGCTCAGCTCCAGCTAACTTTGAATAATAGTTGAAATTAAATAAGGCCATAAATATTGTATCTTACAGTTCTGAATGCAGCCAGAGACAAAATGTCTGGGAAACCAAGTATTAGGAAACCTTCTTTATTGTTTTAGCAGGGAGCTAATTGCTACTCTGGAAAGGTAGAGGTTTGAAATTATTTTATGACTTCCAGAAGCTGCACAGATCTGAGCAAAGCTCTTGTGTGTGTATTATTGACATGTAGGCACTAAATCCTGGCATTTTCTAGTTTCTTGGAACCAGACATAGAAGGATCCTTCACCTACTTCATCTTGCCTTGCTCTAGTCAGTGAACCAAGGAATAGTAACTCTTTATATTAGTAGGAAACTTTAGTGGGAATAGTTAAGTATCGTTTTTTCTGTAACTGTGTAAATCTTTCCAGCTGCATTATTTTTAATATTTCCTGTGACTGAAACTATAGTTTTTACTGTAAATAGATATTTCATATTTTCATGTTCTTTTATTATTTATTATTAGATATATTTAAACTTTTCATTGTGGCTGATTCTTTTAGAAAATATTTAAGTTTTGAGAGTATTTGCATATATTTATTTGGTGATAACTCTATCTAGTCCTGAAAATCTTGCTGATTGGTAAGCATTACCATTTGTATTAGTAATAATTGTATACAGTGTAATTTGGTACTCTTGTAAAAGCCTTATAGTAGATGGCACAGTTTCTGGTGGCAGTGAAACTACTTTATAGTCTGGGCAGAAGGGGGCAGAGCTAGTAAATCTTTGCCAGCCTTTCCCAGGTGTGTGTGTGTGTGTGTGTGTGTGTGTGTGTATCCATTTGTATTTCAAGTGAATGCCCCTCTCCAGTGTCAGTGGTGAGGATTGAGACTCCTTGATTACTGGCCCAGAGTGGGAACATCACACCTTGTATGCCAGATACAGGTTACCTCTTAGCAGTCTGCAGGATACCGAGTATAGTGATGGGCCTTGAGTTGGTCCATGTAGGACATGTTGTTTAGGTCTTGTATCCCTTTAGTAAGGTATCTCTGGGCATTCCAGTTATTGCATGTGTCTGGACTGATACATGCCAAAAGAGGCATTATATTCAATAACTGGCCTAATGAGGGCTGAGTAAATAGGAGCAATGACATCCCTAGATCAAGACACAATCCCTTTGTTTGCAAGATGTGCAATATAGAAGGACTTTCTTACAACAACAGACACATGTTGATCAAAAGTTAGGTCACAGGCCACATAAGTTTCCAAATCCCAAACAAATGGGTTAATTCTTAGGGGTGTATTGTCAATATGATAGTTCCCTGGGGTAGATGATTTCCCAAAAGATACAATAATGCATTTCTAGTATTTAATTTCAGTTCATGATTTTGGCACCAATTATTAATAAGGAACAAACCTTTCTGCAGGATGGCCAAGTCATTTGGAGAGTCAGTCCTCTGCAAACTTAGTCAACCAGAGCCCTTTGGTATTGGCTTTTAGTTCAGAAAAGTAGATGCCAAGCTGGAGAGGTCCTAGCACTGATCCCTGAGGGACTCCACTAGTGACTGGTCTCTTTGATTATCTGTACTAAAATTCTCTGGTAAAGCTTAAAATCAGATCTCCAATCCTCCATCCTAATGTCATAAAGTTCAAGAAGGTTCAGTCTTGAAACAGACATGAGTTTTTTGATAATATTAGGATGAGCTCATTCAGCAAAAGCTGTAACATCATCACTCAGGGCAACATAAACCTCCTTGCTGGCTCTGAGGATATCAGTGCCAAGTGACTGGTACTGAACCCCACTGGCATTGGTACAAAAACGCCTAACATCAGCAACACCAGTGGGTCGGCACTGGCCCTCAACAACACGGGTGGGGTGGCACTGGCACTCAACAACACCAGTGGGGTGGTACTGGTGCTCAACAACACCAGTGGGGTGGCAGTGTCCCTCAAAAACACCAGTGGGGTGGCACTGGCGCTCAACACCAGTGAGGTGGCACTGGCCCTCAACAACACTAATGGCATGGCACTGGCCCTCAACAACACCAGTGGTGTGGCAGTGGCACTCAATAACACCAGTGGGGTGGCACTGGCTCTCAACACAAGTGAGGTGGCAATGGCCCTCAACAACACCAATGGGTGGCACTGGCCCTCAAGAACACCAGTGGGGTGGCACTGGCCCTCATCACTGATGGGGTTTCCAGTTTTTAGGCTGAGGCATTGGAACTCACAGAGCTGAGGACCTGAAGACCTAAAAAGTCAGACCTGCAAAGCAGTGCTGAGAGCACTGGAACTATCATTGAGACTGAAGCATTGACCATCTGGTGCCCAGCAGACCACTGGTACCGTAGGAGCTGACATAAAGCCTAATATCAAGCCTATTGAGAGCAAAGCCAAAACTGGAACCTCATGGGTACTGGTATCTGCAGAGGATTCACCAGGCTTGAGGAGATCAGTGCTGCTGAAGGGACAAATTAGGAAGCAGGTTCAAAAGTAGGTAACAAGACACTGCCCATGTCTGCCCTAGAGCCTGTGAGGGTTGGGAACAGACCCTTCCTGACCTAAGCCTGAAGCAGAACCTTTAAAACCTTTATATAGTCAATGGCCATAGTTAGAGAATAACAACAAGAAAACAGTCAAAATGGCTGCAGAGAAGGGCCGCATGGAAACTTACCTAAGAAGGTCAGTGTCTGGCCTGCAGAGAAGGGCCACATGGAAATGTACCTAAGAAGGTCAGTGTCTGAAGGAGAGAGAAACTGGTGGTCTTCATTAGGGAACACACCATTAAACATAAGTATTTTCCAAACGCAAATCAGTATTTCATCATCAAAATCTTTACATCTATCACTGTTATCTTTTAAGTAAATATCTATCCTGGAGAGGGATGTTGTGAGAACATGACTTGCATTTCTTGCTTGTATTTACAGAAACAACTGGTTTTAGCAATTAACAACAGCAATATCACAACAGCAATGTTGGTAGTTTATGTGCTGCACTCTGAAAAGCAGAACAACAAACCACACCACAAAGCCAGGCCAAAGCACTAAAGTTTGTATCAGGGCTGCATGTTATGCAGGGCTGACCTTTAGTGAAATGATACCCTACATTAAAAGCTTAGTGGTGACCCACTGCTGTCCATTGCTTCCCTCCATGCATGTGTCTAAGTGTCTCGCATGTTCCCATTCGTGCTGGCTTCACCACACTATCACGATTACATTGTTTTCTTTTCTCTCACATTTTTTTACTCCATCATTTTCTGGCATCCTTTCAGCACAGCCTAACTGGCAAAGACTGCACTGTGATAATTAAAGAGAAAAATAACTTAGATGCTGTGAAGCCTTTTGATCCAGTGATGAACAAAAATCGTATCCAAGGAAAGAAATCCAGTCGTATTTTTACCTACAAGGAAGAAATAAAATGTATCCAAGGCTTCATGTTCAAAGTTGATAAAAGATTCATTTTCAATAAATGAAAAAGCAAATCCTTCTGAGGAGCCATAACTCATACATGGGAATAATACCTACCTCCTGTCACATACCCCAAAATATAACAACTTTCTGTGAACACCTCTGGTATTAGATTGAGATGAAAGTGATAAATAAAATGACCACTGCTATGTATATTAAATAGTGGCTTTCACACAGATGCACAGCATGTGCCCTTACCACTGTCCCTAAAAGGAACCACCATCTGTGTACCGCTCTGATGTCAGACACAAAAGTGAAGTCAAAAGGAACCACCATCTGTGTACCGCTCTGATGTCAGACACAAAAGTGAAGTCAAAAGGAACCACCATCTGTGTACCACTCTGATGTCAGACACAAAAGTGAAGTCAAAAGGAACCACCATCTGTGTACCGCTCTGATGTCAGACACAAAAGTGAAGTGATAAATGGACTCAGCAAAATATTTCAAGTGCTTGCTGACACACACACACACACACACATATATATATATATATATATATATATATATATATATATATATATATATATATATATATATGTATATATACACACAGCAGGACTCTTAACCCTTATGTCCTGAAATGATAGCCATCAGTATGTATATATGTCTGATATATATATGTATATATATATATATATATCTCTCACCACACAAACGAACCAAATTAAGAAATAAACGATTAACCCAACAGCAACGTGCAGCATAAAAAACAGTCTTCTGTTTTCTGACGAAATTCAGCTTGTAATAAATCCAAGGAGCCACTTAACGATAGTCTGCTTTAATGTAGACAACAGTAAAAACACACAAAAAGACAACGTAAGCGCTTTCACGGGTCCTCCCGCTTCATCAGACGTATAAACACAACTGTTTCAACTGCAGCTATTCATATACCATATGCTTAATCTGATTGCCGCACTTAATTGTGCCTCTATCACTTCAATTTTACATTTAAAGCGCTACTACAACACACATCATTGCATGTAACAGAAACATCATTTAAAATCAGCATATATTAAAAAAACAGTCTAGACTACATAGCGACCAACTTAATAAAATTAAAAACTGTTTAAAATCAACCACTGGGAATTATGTAATGAATCTAATCCTTATAGCACATTTTGCATAACAATTCATCAGGGCGACATACCTCCGTACGTTATCCTTTCACTGTTTACAATATAATTCCATTCCTAGACGCTGTCTCAGCCCATAACGCTCAACTTTCCAGTTCCATCACAAAAAATAAAAAGCGAAATGCAACTCTAAAGACGGTAGCACCTCCATAGATTTCCCGTGCTTTCCGTCAACTTCTGTTACTTCCGCTGCAAACCCTGAACACGCTGATGCGTACTAACGTGGGTCCTAGCCGTTACGGCTATATGCTACATGGTAATAGTCATAGACCCTCTTGGTTAACATCTAAAAAACAGACATACTGACTTTTATTATCATAATAGGATGCATCAAGTATCGTGTATATAAAAAATGGGAATCTACAATAATTATGGACAAGCTATCAAGTACATTGTTCCAATTGTAATGTATACAACTCACTGGTTGTGCACTCGTAGACTATTCATAATCAAGTCTTGTGCACATATATAACTGAACCCCCCTAACATAGTTTTAGAATCAATCATAGGGCTATGAACTTTTTATTCCTGTTAGCATAATAAGATGCATCAAACCTCGCATACATAAAGTTGCACCGCTAAACTAATTATAAAACAGTTATAAAAAACTATCGGATACCTTATTCAGTTATGATGCATATATTTCCCTGATTATACTTTCATAAACTATAAGAGGGACAAATCTTACTTATACATATAGCTAAACCCCCCTGGCGTTATTTTAACAATCACAGGATAGTCAACTGTGCACGATTGTTCAACGACCTCTATTAGGGACATGTATGCAACTTAACTATCTAACTAACTTAAATATTCAATAGTTTGTGTCAATGTAAAATCAAGCAATTATTTAAATATACATATTGGGATTTAGGTGACCTAAAAACACAAATAATAGCTAGCCTTACTTCAATTTTCTGGTTTTTAACACAGGTTTGAGTGAAATGGAGTCATTCAGTCCCATGCCACGGTGCGCTCCAAGCCTAAATATCCATTCCAGCTCAGCATACTCCGTGTCATTGGTTATATTACCCAATCTCATGTTTACATATTGTATGTGTAAAATTTGAAACATGAACGTGTGTGATTGACCATGGTTCATGATGTGTTTATACAACGCATTATATTCTTCCTTCCTAGCTATACTATAATAATGATCACGAATCCTCTCTCCTTGTGTATTTTTGGTAGGCCATTTATTTGTGGAATTATCACAAAAATACACAAGGATCCCAACTACCCGAAATTTAGACCTATAGTAGCTGGTGCAGGGTGGGTCACAGAAGGTATTTCTATTTACCTGGACCAACAGTTAAAAATAGTTCTAGAAAAGTACCATCACATTTTGCGTGACACCCAACAGTTTTTAAAAGATCTATACGTATTTATGGAAAGCATAGGTGTAGCTAATGATTTAATTCTTGTGACATTGGATGTAGAGTCACTTTTTACGAGTATCCCTAATGACACAGGGATAAATATGCTCAGGGAGTTACTCATAACAGATGGACATATGGAAATGATAAAATCAGATTTTGTTTGTTTGTTATTAGAAACTGTTTTGGATAATAACATTTTTCTCTTTAAGGATAAGTTTTTCAAACAGAAGAGAGGCGTAGCGATGGGCACGAGTTGCGCAAACGCTTACGCCAATCTGGTTATGACATCATGGGAGAAAGAACATTTAATGAACACACCACAAGTAGTATTTCATAGACGCTTTGTGGATGATTTATTCATTTTATGGGATGGCACTGAGTCGTCATTACAAAACTTCCTTACAGAGTTGAATTGCTCTAGTAATTTTTTGAGATTCAGTATGCAGTTTTCTAAAAATATGATTGATTTCCTTGATGTCTCAATAAGCAAGCTAGATGATAAAATTGTTACAAATGTATTTCGCAAAACTTGCTATTGTCCATCATTCCTGCACAGGACTAGTATGCATAATCCCAGGATATTTAATAACATAGTTAAAGGTCAAGCCCTTAGATTGGCCAGACTTTGCAACAATGATGATAATTTAAAGATAGAGCTACACAAATTAAAAACAGATCTTGTGGCTAGGGGGTACAACCAAGTTGAGGTTGAAGATGTTTGTACGAACGTTATTAGTAATAGGATGACATTTGCTAGACCCTATTTCTCGGATGGGGTCACACAAACGTTGAGTGGGAGCAACCTGGATAATAAACCAGCATTTGTCCTACCGCTTGGTACTAATTTCGAGCGTATTAGAGACACCATCAATGATTGTTGGGGTATATTGCTAGTAGATGACAAGACCAAAGAATTATTAGGTAACAAACCGAGATTTATACACAAGAACAACAAAACGTTAAAACAACAACTTTGCTATCGCAAAGGTATTACCAACGTTGTAGAAACTCATAATGCCCCTTATTTTTTGGGCACAAGAAAATGTAATGGATGCAAACAATGTGTATATATAGACGAATCCCGTTTTTATAGACATCCTGAATCTAGACGATTATGGCAATTAAAAGTGAATGGAACATGCAATAGCAAAAATTTAGTATATGTTGCTTATTGTAAAGTTTGTTATTGTTTTTATATTGGGAAAACTAATCGAACACTTCGAGAGAGGATTCGTGATCATTATTATAGTATAGCTAGGAAGGAAGAATATAATGCGTTGTATAAACACATCATGAACCATGGTCAATCACACACGTTCATGTTTCAAATTTTACACATACAATATGTAAACATGAGATTGGGTAATATAACCAATGACACGGAGTATGCTGAGCTGGAATGGATATTTAGGCTTGGAGCGCACCGTGGCATGGGACTGAATGACTCCATTTCACTCAAACCTGTGTTAAAAACCAGAAAATTGAAGTAAGGCTAGCTATTATTTGTGTTTTTAGGTCACCTAAATCCCAATATGTATATTTAAATAATTGCTTGATTTTACATTGACACAAACTATTGAATATTTAAGTTAGTTAGATAGTTAAGTTGCATACATGTCCCTAATAGAGGTCGTTGAACAATCGTGCACAGTTGACTATCCTGTGATTGTTAAAATAACGCCAGGGGGGTTTAGCTATATGTATAAGTAAGATTTGTCCCTCTTATAGTTTATGAAAGTATAATCAGGGAAATATATGCATCATAACTGAATAAGGTATCCGATAGTCTTTTTATAACTGTTTCATAATTAGTTTAGTGGTGCATCTTTATGTATGCGAGGTTTGATGCATCTTATTATGCTAACAGGAATAAAAAGTTCATAGCCCTATGATTGATTCTAAAACTATGTTAGGGGGGTTCAGTTATATATGTGCACAAGACTTGATTATGAATAGTCTGCACAACCAGTGAGTTGTATACATTACAATTGGAACAATGTACTTGATAGCTTGTCCATAATTATTGTAGATTCCCATTTTTTATATACACGATACTTGATGCATCCTATTATGATAATAAAAGTCAGTATGTCTGTTTTTTAGATGTTAACCAAGAGGGTCTATGACTATTACCATGTAGCATATAGCCGTAACGGCTAGGACCCACGTTAGTACGCATCAGCGTGTTCAGGGTTTGCAGCGGAAGCAACAGAAGTTGACGGAAAGCACGGGAAATCTATGGAGGTGCTACCGTCTTTAGAGTTGCATTTCGCTTTTTATTTTTTGTGATGGAACTGGAAAGTTGAGCGTTATGGGCTGAGACAGCGTCTAGGAATGAAATTATATTGTAAACAGTGAAAGGATAACGTACGGAGGTATGTCGCCCTGATGAATTGTTATGCAAAATGTGCTATAAGGATTAGATTCATTACATAATTCCCAGTGGTTGATTTTAAACAGTTTTTAATTTTATTAAGTTGGTCGCTATGTAGTCCAGACTGTTTTTTAATATATGCTGATTTTAAATGATGTTTCTGTTACATGCAATGATGTGTGTTGTAGTAGCGCTTTAAATGTAAAATTGAAGTGATAGAGGCACAATTAAGTGCGGCAATCAGATTAAGCATATGGTATATGAATAGCTGCAGTTGAAACAGTTGTGTTTATACGTCTGATGAAGCGGGAGGACCCGTGAAAGTGCTTACGTTGTCTTTTTGTGTGTTTTTACTGTTGTCTACATTAAAGCAGACTATCGTTAAGTGGCTCCTTGGATTTATTACAAGCTGAATTTCGTCAGAAAACAGAAGACTGTTTTTTATGCTGCACGTTGCTGTTGGGTTAATCGTTTATTTCTATATATATATATATATATATATATATATATATATATATATATATATATACTTTTCTATGTAAATACGAAGCTCATGAAACTTTTATGTACTGCGTTTTGCAAGTTTGATCATTGTCTCATTGAGTCACTTCATTCTATGAAAATGCTTTTCTATGTAAATACTAAGGTTATGAAACTTATGTACTGCTTTTATGTGCAAGTAATAAGTTTATATGTATATAGGCAGGTTGTATTTTTGTGTCGTGATGCTTGTTACTGTGAACAATACTGTAATCTGTTGTCATTTCTACCCATTACTATGGGGCTTTTCAATCTGGGCCTCCACTGAAAATGGGCTATCATGGCCGAGTGGACTTTCCCCGTAAACAAATGACAATAAATAAATAAATATATATATATATATATATATATATATATATATATATATATATATATATATAAACTGTGAGAAAATTAAAAAGATCGTGATCATAGTAACGATTTTTAGATTGCTGTTCCTGGACAGCCATTTCCCCTATACGTGCTATGGTAACATTCTATATAAGTCTCTCATATTTGCTGCAAAGAAAGTTAAAGAAATAATGACCACACTACCCCAACCCCTGCACAGTCTCTATCAATGTTCTATGCATATCTGGAACTTAATTATGAACAAAATAAAATAAAAAATAATTGCATGGTCAAAAGTCACCACAGAAGTTATAGGGACCTTCTGTGCATTTCTGAGCATGGCTGGATTTAGATTAGGTGAGGTCCAGGCCAGAGGTTCAGTTTGAGGTGTCAAAATTGCCTTCTATAGCCAGGTAGACCCCAGACCCCAGAAGTTTTGAAAGTCTTGATGTTCTGTGAAGAATTTAATTCTTTATTTTTGAAAGATAATAATATTTTAATCATTTTATTTAGTGCTATCCAAAAGAGTATGTGCCCCAAATATTGTGTCCACAGATAAAATTGCTGATTACCTACACACACACACACACACACACACACACACACACACACACACACACACACACACACACACACACACACACACTCACTCACTCACTCACTCACTCACTTAGAAACTGCATGCATGCACGCATCCATCCATCCATCTAGTGCTGTTGAATTTCAAGTGACTCCTATAGCAAGGAACTGTCAGAGCCATGCACATAGTTTACAAGGCAAGTTTGTAAGAGAAATAGGTTGACAGGTGTTTCTTCTGCATCACATACACACTGCATACACACACAGGGTAGAGTTAGCAATCCACTTACAGCATGTCTTTGGGATGTGGGACAAAGCCAGAGTGTCAGGAAAAATAATGTCAACACAGGAAGGATATGCTGAATCTGCACAGAAGGCAACCAAGCCAAGATCTGAACCAGAGAACCTCTGCCATGAGGTAACCATAGTATTCAATGCACCACTATGTACCTGTCACAGTTCCCTACAAGGTGGAGTTGTCTCTCCATCTACTGCATGTGTGTGGGATGTGGGAGGAAACTTGAATACCCAGAGAAAATGCCCATGAATGCAGGGAGGACATGCGGACTCTGCATAAAATACACTTTGGCTGAGAAGTGAACCAAATAAATTCTTGCTGTGAGGTGACAGTGTTACTCACTGCATCAGTGTGCCATCCTTCAGAGTTATTTACAGACAAATTAGAGGAATGCCAATTCACTTAACACAGGTTTTGTTGAGTTAGTGTAAACCAAAGTCACCTGGATAAAAACGGAAAAGACAGAGAGGATATTCAGATGTTACAAAAAGGAACCACAGGCAAGAATTTGGCCAAAGAATAAAGTGTTGTGAGATGAAAATGCTCCTCACCCCAATATTGTGTCAGTAATCAGTTGCCACTCATAGATTCTTCCCAGACTTCAAATGATATCCGCTTATTGTGCACAGTTCTGAAGTCTGGCTGTGATAGAAAGTGAAAGATATCATTGCCGACTTGGTATTCTTATATAAAACTACAACATTTCCCCAGATACACACAGATGCATGCATAAGCAACATTATGATTATTCTGTACTCATTTCAGCAAAATACAGTAAATTGTGTGAGACTGCTTGTACCACGCTAGGGCAGTGACCATTTGATTGTGGACAAACAAAACAACAAAGTAAGTCATTTTTATCCACAGACTGCCCCCACACAGCAAGCCACTTTGTTGGCAGTCTATACCTCAGATGTCTGATCTTGATATAAGTGGCTACACTAATTTAGTTTGCATTTGTTTCACACATAATATAGACACATTAAAGTATTCTAACTTACTTCCCACAAACGCAAATTCATTCTGCAAAGTCAGAATAGCAACTGTTTAAAATGAATGAACAACACTATAGTCAGTCAGTTTTCTCTACAAATAGCTCCCATACTCAGTAGTTATAGTTACTTTGATGGCTGGGTACACCTCAAATGTCTGATTGTTGTGTCTTTTTTGTGTCTTTCGGCTTTTCCCAGTTAGGGGTTGCCACAGCGGAACTCCGGTCCGCTAATGATTGGTAGTTGATTTTTACGTGCCGAGTTACCAGCCCTGACGCACAACCTTCAACGAAGGTACACCCATTCACGCATGTCTCCACGCAGAAGACGCTCTAGCTGAGAATTGAACCGGCCAGCATCTTACTGTGAGGCTGTCTCTAAAATGTGGAAGACTGATGGATTGTTTACTAAACACTAATAACATTTAGTAGAAAGCTCATAGCGTGGTTAATAACTGTTCCTAATGCTCACTGAAAGTTTTTTGAACAATCAGTATGATTCAGTATTATTCACAATTGATACCTGTTAGAAAAATCTTACAAATGAATATGTCTCAGACCTTTTATTCGCGGAGCATTGTGAATACAAATTAGTCCAGCCATCCAGTGCTTATAATATCTGTGTGCCTGCCAGCAGTTCAGTGCTGATAATATCAGGTTGCCAGCCAAGATAAAAAACATACTTACTGACTACTGCCATCCACAGCTCATAATATCTGATTGCCTGCCATGTTAAAAAAAGAAATAATAACATAGCTGCAAGCAAGTAGACTGTCCTGAGTGATTTGTACCCTGACCGCGGTATTATCCAATCCTTCTGCTGTTTGCGTTTTCAATGTGGCCATTCTATTCTGTCCAGCCTTCAAAATTTCCACTCATTCTGCTCAGTCACACCCACAATTTGCACAGTGAATCAGAATTCATTGTGTAGGTTATTGGTTGAAATCATGCTTAAAGACCAGAAAGTACAACATTTTACTTAAAGGGCTCACCACAGCTGCTTTGAAAGTGGGTTATCACAACAGCATTTTTCCCTTAAGGAAAAAAAAAAGCAAAACATTAATAAAAAAGATAAGGAAAGGGTTATTGGCTAACTTGCACCCTTGGCAGCTGCCCAGTTCATCTATATATAATTCTGGTCATGATGTTATGACATTAGAAAGTAATGCAGCCTAGAGGGAAAGAGAAAGCAGAACTTCAAATTATTAAAAAACAAGAAAAATGTTTGTCTCACAGAAATGTACAAAACAAGTA
This sequence comes from Protopterus annectens, assembly GCF_019279795.1. Classification (NCBI taxonomy): domain Eukaryota; kingdom Metazoa; phylum Chordata; order Ceratodontiformes; family Protopteridae; genus Protopterus; species Protopterus annectens. Next base: position 1,361,396,408 of record NC_056747.1, read on the forward strand.
AATGATCAGTAAATGTCGTTCTTCTGAAGTTAATAAGCTTTTCTGCGGCATTGTTTATTAATACATAAGCCAAGAAACCAGGAGTTAGAGAAGAAAATGCACCTTTCCGGAAAAAAAGAACAAGTGTTATGATAACAAATCTTGTGCCATTTCATTTCTTACTAGTTTACAGCTAAAAAGGTGTGAAGAACAAAATGGCAATGTGCAGGGCATTGTTGGTAAAAGGGGAGGAGCTAAAGTTTGGTAAGGTTTTCTGTCTGTGCTGGACTGATTTAGACTCATATTCTAAGTCCTATGGGCTGAAGAGGATGAACCAATGGCAGATCATAGGTTCATAGGTAAGTACCAGGCCAACTGCCATTGCAGGTTGTTTTAAGGCTGGCCAGTTTCTCTTTTTATGCTTGAATTAACCTATCAGATTTGGTTAGAGATTGGCCTTACCCATCCCATGTTCGATAATTGTTTATTACCCCTAATGATAATAACTGGGATTATACCATAGATAATCTGAGGGGCCCATGCATGGGATAAAGCATTTAGGAGCTGCCTCTGTCCATTAGTAGTACAGGGGCAGTCCTTCACTAAACTTTCTGTTTTCCATCCATTGATCCAAGTTGTGCTTGAATATGAGCAGGGCTGAGCTTTGTTTTATGTGAATGCAAAGTCTGTTCCAGAGCAGCAACAGTTTATTTACTTATTTTATTTATTAACGCTTGTTTACTGGGTAAATGGAGTACTTTTTTGGTCCTTTTCAGCCATGATCCAGGCATATAGAACAAATAAAAAAAACACATCATAAAAGCATCAAACAATGAGAAATATTAACTGAAAGGCAATTCAAAAAGTAAGCATTAAAAATGTGCATAGAATTTGAGTGAAATACACATATGCACAATAGTTATAAACATTCAGACAGCACTACAACGTATATCACATTTTGGGGTTGGTATAATGGTTAAGGTGTTTGCCTCAAAGGCACAAGGTATACAGTCTGAGTCTCACCTTTAGAAAGGAAACTGTTTAGGCTTACAATGGCCAACAAGGTCAGCTAGCCTAGTAGTTAACAATGATATATATATATATATATATATATATATATATATATATATATATATATATATATATACCAACCTCAAAATTAACCAAAACAAAACCATCAACATAATTGGATGCTACTTCCCACCTGGCCAAAACATCCCTCCACTAGAAAACCTCCTCAGCTGGTCTACCCACCATCTCCCCCAAGAAACTATCATCTTAGGTGATTTCAATATTTTCTGGCAATCCTGTTCTGGCAACAATCCAACCCATCATGTACACCTTCATGGCTTCACCCAACTAGTCCAGTCACCAACCAGGACAAATAAAAACTCCAGCAAGCACACTACCCTGGATTGGATACTAGTCAGTAAGAGCCCCCAGTCATATATAACAGGCTGCTTATCAGATAGACTCAGTGATCACTCCCCAACATTCCAACTCAAAAAATACCTATACCAAACTAAACCTGTCATCTACCATCAAATACGTAAAAAACTAAATTTTAACCCACTCACATTCATCTCATCCCTCAAAGAATGTAACTGGCATCCTCTAAAGTACCTCAGTCTAGATGACGCAGTTGAATTTTTTAATACTACCTTCCTGAACATCCTTAATTTCCATGCCCCCATAAGATTTTCCAGAACCAAAGCACAACCCTCCCCATGGCTACAGAAAACCACTAAGTCAGAAATGAAAAACAGGGATAAAGCCTGGGAGAACTGGCGCAAAACCAAAACCCCCTCAGCTAGACAGAAATTCCTAGAACTACACAATAGAGTTAAAAAGCTAATAAAACAGGACAAATTCCAATACTACCAGTCTGCCCGAGACTCCTCACAACACAGCCCTAAACAATTCTGGTCCTCCATAAACTCCATCCTCCACCCAGGTAAAGTCAGTGTCCCTCCTCCTAACATCCCTCACTCCTCAGAAAATATTGCTACCTCATTCAACACACACTTCACCCAAACCATACTATCACTAGCTAAACAAAACAACCCCCTCCCATCCAGCCCACACCTTCAACTAGTAATCTCCCCACTGCCTTCTCTTTTTCTCCTGTACCTACCTCCAACATAAAAAAACTCTTAACTAAACTTAAACCCACCAAATTAGCAGCAGACAACCTCCCAAGTGAATACCTACAAATTGCAGCTGATGCTCTGGCCTACCCAGTATCCATCTTGATTAACCAATCTCTGTCAGAAAGTTACGTTCCCACACTGTGGAAAGTATCACATATAATTCCCCTCCACAAAGGCGGACCCTCTGCAGAACTAACCAATTATCGCCCCATAGCTATTCTCTCTCCACTCTCCAAAATACTAGAGAGATGCATGCACTCTCAGGTCTCAGACTACCTCCTTACTAACAACCTCCTTTCCAGTACTCAGCATGGTTTCTGACCAAACCATAGCACCACCACTGCCTTACTCTCCTTTACTAACACTATCCTTCAGCATAAATACAATGGCTATCTCTCCTCTGCTACTTTCCTAGACCTATCTAAAGCATTTGACATGGTCCCACACAAACAACTTATCTCTGTCCTCAATAACCTATCCTTCTCACAATCGGTCACCAACTGGTTTCAGAGTTACCTGTCTGACCGCCAACAATCCGTTGTATGGCAGAATGACATATCTCCCCAACTACCTGTCTCCATAGGGGTTCCCCAAGGATCCATCCTTGGACCCCTACTCTTCTCTGTTTACACCAATAATCTAGCCTCTGCCACCAAACATGGCACACTCATACAATACGCAGATGACTCGACCATCATTTGCTCAGCCCAGTCCCTACCCAAACTGCAAAATGTCACACAGGAAGCCTTTTCCTCTGTTGAAACATGGTTATCCGATGCCCAATTAATACTCAACCCAAACAAAACTAAACTACTCATCTTCCAACCCACCAAACATACTCAAAACAACTCTCACTTTAACAACACAGCAAAAGACAACATCACTATATACCCAACTGAACACACCAAATTGCTAGGAGTGGAAATAGACAATAAACTAAAATTTGACATTCACATATCCATGACCATAAAAAAAGTCCACAAAAAACTAGGAGCGTTATACAGAAATAAGCAATTTCTCACCAAAGCAGCAAAGATTTCAATAGCAAATTCCCACCTTATCTCCACCCTACTTTATGCCTCTCCAATATATACCAACTTAAGGCAATGTGATCTAAACAAGCCCACTCGGCTATTGCAAACTGCACCACCCACGTGGCTTGGAACCGAGCATTCTGTCTTGTGTTTTCTTTTCCTACTTACAGCCCTGGGTGTTTTTCCTTTCTGATTACAGCCCTGCAAGCGAACACTGGTTCCTGCGAATATATGGCTGTAAATTAGACCACCCTAAACCTCATAGTGATTCTACAGCAGGTTCGGATGTTTTCAACCATGCCACCCACACAGAGCAGGTTGGAACAGTCCGGTGAATCTTACAATAATTACAGCCGTACAGGCTAACCCCTCTCTAGTAACATTTGTTGTTGCGACTGGGAAAGTGTTTTGTTTTACGCGATTAAGGCGCATACAGCTAAAACGCCTTTTACAACTACGCCACCCACGTGGAACTAATATGACTCCCTGGGAAACTCTAATTGAGGCTCACAACCTTGTATGACTGGAAATGAACATGCTCACTTGGGAACCTTGACTGAGTGTTCTATAGTCGCTCATTCTATCCCTATTGCTTAGCTTCCACTTACAGGCTATTTCTGGAATAACATATATCCTATCCTGCCTGGACTGCTAAATGCTGACCTTATTATTGATTTTGCTTGTGAAACTGTCCTGAATGCTAGCCCTCTGCTTTTGATAGAGACATGTGAAAAATGCCTAATGTATGTATCTATCTACCTCATACTTAAATGCAAATGTTGTAATATTGTATTTGCAACTACCAAAACGACTATTTCTTTGAAATGTTAGAGATTTGCTTAGATTGCATAGATATATGTAACTACCTCATATTTAAATGTGAATGCTTGATATGTTGCATTTTGTTACTGCTAACTTTTACTGCTGTTTATCTACTGAATTACTAACTTGTCTCTTCTGTATATTTGTCTCCCTTCCTGCCCTAAGTACCCAGCTCAACTTTCTCCTGCTTCTATTATAACCAATTACCTACCTGGTGAGATAAGACTCCTAACTAAGGTCCAGCGACCTCAACTTCCAGCTTCCATTCTCAGCACCCTCTAACAAGGAAGAAAGAAAGTATGTTATGGGCTAAGTCCACATTGTAAATCAGACCCCTGTCTACTACTTGCTTTAGGGCTCCAAAGTTCGCAGTGAGCTTGAGCAGCCAGCTACCCCTTGCCTCTCCTCTCTATCCACCCAACAGCCATCCCACCTCCCCACTTTCCTAGACTCCCTCTTACTACACATCTTTTCTACCACAGTTCCACTCCAGTTTGTTCCTCTGTTTCTCTGCCTCTCTCTGCTCTATGCTCTGTAAGCTCAACTACTTTCTTATGCCCTTGATCTGATCCTCTTCACACCCACCTTGTACCTCTTCAGTACTTTACCCCTCTGGCTCTCCTTTTCGGTATACTCCTGTACCATCCCAGTTCCTCTCCACACAGATCCTACCTTTCTAGCCTGTAGCTAACTGCTTTGCTGATAGTTTTTCCTCTCTAACTTCTATTCCTTGTTTCTACCCGCTCCGTTCGCCCTGCGGGCTCACTCCGCTCCCCTACCCTACCCCCAAATTCCACCCACCCCAGTGTATCTACATTTATACCACCTAACCACTCCTACTTCCTCTCCAACCTTGGAAATCCACCCCTTCCTCTTCCTATTTCTCCTCCCACTTTCATACAACCATCACTTCCTATTTCTCCTCCCACTTTCATACAACCACCACTTCATATCCCTCCCTCCTCCTTCTCTATACCTCTACATTGCTTATCTATACCTCAACATGCCTGGTAAATACTCATCCTTCCCAATTCAACTACTTCTCCTCCTGAACCTTACCTATATCTACTATCTTACCCAACCTCATCCTATCACATACTCACCTCTCTCACAAACAACTTGCCCCCTCCATTCTTCACAATCCAAGTGTTTCAGCTCAATCTCCCCTGAACTGTATCCCTTCAACAATAAACTATGTCTTCATTTTAAACTACTCTCCCCTCTGAAAACCTCATCAACTACTCTACCCTCCATACCTCCCACTATTCTATCTACTTATACCTCTCAATCCAAACAACCCAAATTCCTCCTCTACTTAACTCAACTTCTAAATTCAACACTTTTATCTGGTGATATACACCCTAACCCAGGCCCACCCCCCTCCTCCTCTAGCAATAAATCCATCCTACTTGCAGCTCCTAATGCACAAAGTTTAGCTAACAAAATTCCAAATCTCCATGCCTGGCTACTCCATAACAAACCAGACATTCTAGCTATATCTGAAACCTGGCTAAAACCAAATGTAAAAAATGAAGAGATATTACCACCCAATTACTCTATCATGAGAGCAGACAGAACCAAAAAAAAGGGTTGTGGTGTGGCTCTAATCCCTATCTATAACACCTTACAATAAAACCATACCAAGGTTCACTAATGCAGAAGTAATACTAGCTCACCTTCAGCTAAATAAACATAAATCTATATATATAGCCTCCCTCTTATATTCCTCCCGGAGACAATGTCCCAGTACTCGAAGAATTCCTCTCCTGGCTATCAACTAACATCTGTAACGAAACTATAATCATGGGAGACACCAATATAAATTGGTCTTCCATTCAGTCCCCTACTCACCCCCTCAACATCAACCTATACAACTATTCCCAACTCATCAACTCCATAACTAGACCAACAAAAGACTTCACTAGTGGCAGCATTTTAGACTGGATTTTAGTATCCCACCCCCACAACTACCCCGACAGTGGAATCCTCCCTGATTCCCTCAGTGACCACCTTCCCATCTTTACAAGACATTCTCCCTCTCCCTTACTAGCTTCTCACACTTACTTAACCACCCGATGTCATAAAAACTTTAACCCTGAGTCTTTCTCTGCCACACTTAAATCACTTAACTGGTATCCCCTAAAAACCCTACCACTAGCAAATGCAATAACTCACTTTAATACAACCTTCCTACATCTCCTAGATATTCATGCTCCATTAATAACCAAAAGAATAAAAAAGAAAACCACACCCTGGATTACTAAAAGTACTCTTGCCACCATGCGACTTAGAGATAAAGCCTGGACACAATTCCAGAAGAACAAATCTACATCTAACCTTAATGTATACAAAACTCTTCGCAACTCAGTTAAAAAGCTTATCTCAGCAGACCGTCGCACCTACTTTGTTCAACTTCAAGACAACCATAGTACCAACCCACAAAAATTCTGGAGAGGTATAGCTACCCTCTTAAAACCTGGTACCACAGAAAACCCTAACCCCTCCCCAAATGTACAAGACTCTGATCTTGCTACTCAATTCAATTCTTTTTTCATTGACTCTATTTCCAAACTGACCTCTTCTTTTTCAAATAACAATCTGCCTCCTAACTCCACTTCTCCTCTCTCATCCCCCCTCCCAAATCCTTTCTCCCATTCTTCACACGCTCAACCCCCCCCATTTTTCATTAAACCTATACCCACTTCTACTATAAGAAAACTCCTGCAGAAACTAAAACCATGCACCAATGCCCCTGATAACATTCCCTCATTTTTCCTCAGCATAGCTGCTGATGCCATTGCCCTCCCTATCAGCATCCTAATCAACCGCTCTATCCAGGAAGGTCTTGTTCCTGAAATCTGGAAAAAAGCCTACATCATTCCCCTGCACAAAGGTGGAAATAATACTAACATTTCCAATTTCCATCCCATCGGTATTCTCTCTCCCATTTCAAAGATCCTAGAGAAATGTATCCACCTTCAACTCCTCCCCCATCTCTTAGACAATAACCTATTAACCCCCACCCAGCATGGCTTCAGACCCCATCATAGCACTATGACTGCCCTCCTTTCCTTCCTTGAAACTGTGAATAAAGCTAGAGATTCTGGCCTCACTGTATCTACCATCCTTCTCAATCTCTCTAAGGCCTTCGACACTATCTCTCATAACCTACTTCTTACTAAACTAACTAACCTAAACCTCTCCCCCTCTTCCCTCAAATGGTTCACCAGCTATCTCTCAAGCAGGCAACAAGCTGTCATATGGAAAAAGGCCACCTCCTCTTTTCTTGCCACCCCCACTGGTGTCCCACAAGGTTCAATACTGGGCCCCCTACTTTTCAACATTTTCATTAATGACTTTTACCGCTCTATCCCTCATGCTAACATTATCCAATATGCAGATGATTCCACAATAATCTGTGCTGCCCCATCCATACCAATCCTCTTAAAACAAACTCAGGATGTTTTCTCTACCACAGAACTATGGATGAAAGACAATCATCTAGCACTCAATGCTGCTAAAACTAAACTTATAATCTTTACCTCTTCTACAACCAAGACTTTCGACCGAAACTTATTCTCCATTACCAGCCAAAATACAACACCTCTTGAGCTGGTAACTGAAACCAAACTACTAGGAGTTCAAATCGATGACCGGCTCAAATTCAACTCCCATCTACTACTAAACATAAAAAAACCCCACCAAAAACTTGGCATGCTCTATCGACACAATCGGTTCCTCACCTCAACTACTAAACTTACTCTTTCTACTTCCTTTCTCTTACCCTCCCTTCTCTATGGAGCCCCTCTTCTAACAAACCTACAGTCATCACTCAAAACCAAATTGTCCTCTTGTTACAATAAAATAGCCAGATTCGCTACTAGCAGCAAATCCTCAACCCATCACTGTGAATCTCTTCACAAACTAAACTGGCTTGAACTTCCTAACTATCTCTCATACACTCAGCTCACCTATGCTCATAAACTCATTTTCCAAGCTTCCCTCTGTCCCTCTCTCTCCACTACCTTTAAAATGCATCACACACAAAGGCTTCTCAGATCTAACAATCAAAACCTTATAGGAGTGTACAGACCCCTCCACCCCCCAGGACAATACCTCCTATCACACTCTCTTGCACGCCTATGGAACTCCCCCCCCCCCCATTCGTACCACTTCTAGCCTCCCATCCTTTAAAAGATCACTCCACTCTTATCTAACTTCCACATGGGAATGCTCCTGCTCCCATCCCTCATGACTTACACTTACTTCAACACTGTTCCCTTCCTTCTCTCAGATCCCAGGTTACAAATTCTTGTTTCCTTCTCTTATACAACTCCTTACTAGTATCCAGCAACTCCTTACTAGTATCCAGCAACTCCTTACTAGTATCCAGCAACTCCTTTCCTTTCTGGGGAAAAAAAAAAAAAAAGAAGTTTTAACTTTGATTGAAACAATTTTTATCACCCAGTTTTTACCTATGTAGTCTTCATACATTTTATGTGTGTATATCAATTTTAGTCTTGCTTATCTATGTAACCTATGTAATCTATGTTTGTTTATTAACCTGTGTGTAAATCTGTATGTGGAGCTTTTCTCCCCAGGACTCCATTGAAAACAGGTTCTTCTGGCCCAATTGACTATCCTGGTTAAACAACTGCAAATAAAATAAATAAATAAATAAAAATAGAGACCTGCTACAAAAACATCGCTAAATTCGCCAGAGGGGCATCCTACCGTAGTTACCACTGTCTCTCACTTGCTGTACTGGGCTAGCTTGAACTCCCTCACCTCCTTTAGTGGTATCAACTCTCACTCACCCACAAACTAGTAAACCATCCACTAAATGTCCCCTCCCTCCAGAATCTACTCCAACCCTATCGCATGACCAGCCCACTAAGATCCAGCAACAAAAATCACTTGCAGATCACTAAAGCCAATAACTCTGCTGGTGAAGCACTATTCTCTTGCGCCATAGCCAAATTATGGAACTCACTCCCACCCACAATTACCTCTGTACTATCATGCACCCACTTCAAAACTTTACTAAAAGCGCACCTAAAAACATGCTGGCTATGCCCTTGCAACTCCCACTCTAATATCATCCACCCCATCCAACCACTACCTTTCTTTCCACTCCACTAACTACCTTGATTATAGCAAGCTCAGATGCTCATAAGCCTAGTACTTATTATACAGCAGGAACTTCTCATTGTTACATTTGTTAATGTCTGTTATGTACTTCACAGATAAAGATTCTAGTTGTCTACTGATGTACTATGTTCTTCATCTGTAAATATGTTGTAAGTAATTGCTATGTTAAATTGTTAATCGCTATGTAATCCAATGTAACTACTGTCTGTTTATTTTACTGTGGAGCTTTTCTCCTCTGGCCTCCACTGAAAATGGACCTACTTCCAGTCGGACACTCCCGGTCAACATGTTAGGGATGATATTGCTTTCCTTATCTTTTAAAAATGAAGAATGAATGAGTAGCTAATTTCTGAACAGTGGAAAACAGCATGACGACGGTTTTCTTTGAGTTGATTAGCAGCTTGTTAAAAGAGGAAAAGTTACAGAGCTCATAGAAGTTATTTCATCATTTTAGTTGTAGTTCAGAGGGAGTTCTGTTAGCTTCAGTGAGAAAAACGTCATCAAAGCACATGAAAATGTTTAGTGCTGGTTGTTCAATTCAGAGATCGTTATCAAAGATGGAAAAAAGTAGAGGAGTTAACACCGAACCTAGGTGAACACAGGTATTAAGTACATCATAGTCAGAGAAGGAATTTCTTCTGTAAATTTGGAAGGTTCTGTTCTTTAGGTTGTTTTGGTAGCAGTGAATAGGATTTCAGCCAAAGTTCAATTTTCTAAATTATTTGAGAAGTGGTGATCACTAGATTCAAAAGCCATTGTCACATCATGTCTACAAAGAACAGCTGCGGTGATTATACCGTCATACCTGTTGCTATAAACAGTAGCAGTAGCAGTGAGAAGAGCTGTGAATCGTGGCAGTCATGCTGCTGATCACAAAGTAGGCCATAGCTGTTAATGCGTTTAAATAATTGTTACACACGAGCTTTTCAAATAGTTTAGCCAAAGGGCAGAGAATGGAAATTGTTCCGTGGTCTTTGAAGTAAGAGAGTGTTGAAACACTGGGCAGTGAGGTAATGACCAAATGTTTGAAGGCTGTTAGTCTTAATATAGTGTGAGAGTCAACATCATGTGTGAGAGGGGTTTGGCTATTTTCTCAGCAGTTAGTTTGATAAATGTAGAGTGTAGTTAACTAAATGTGACTCTTGTGGAATTTAGCTCCAGTAAGAGAGATTTAGTCTCTTTAAAAAGATGTGGGAAAAATGAAAGGCAGTGGCAAGTGATGCCAGACGACAGATGCAAACAAATGAAAGAATTTCTTGACACTGAGAGAAGGAAGGATGTGCTGAATAAAAACATTTGTTCAATCTTTAATAGTGCTCTGCGGCAAATGGTTCGATTTAATTATTTATTTTTGAAATTGTCGAATGTTTCCTTTTCCCCAGCACTTTTGCTAACCTCAGGAGGACAGAGATGGCTATAAGGAGGGGCTCATATGGCAGGGGATCGTCTGTGCATGTTTCCATGTCAGCAGCGTAACTGAGCAGCACAATGAGCTGTTGCATATGTGATCATGTGACGTGGGTATTGTGAAGCCACAGGTCACACCAGGCTAAAAGAAAAGCTCATCTATATATTTTTTTCTCTTTTCTCATGTTTATCTGCAATTTGTCTGTTCTCACAGTAAGAATATAGAGTTTTGCTTTTCTGAGTGTTAAAGGCCAGGAAATATCTACGAAATGTGTGAACCCCCAGATATGCTTTTACCTGTTGTTAATGCAACAAAGATGAAAGACCAGTGAAATGTAATTGCTACATGGACTTTAAGAAACAACTGAGATTCAGGATTCAAGGAAAACAGATGTTGATGTGTTTTGACTGACCTTGGTTAACATTATGATTAGTAAAAGCCAAATGTGTTTTCTCAGCAACAAAATGATAGTGATAGGGGCTGAAGGAAAAAATATGCTGTGTAAGTGTGTGCTCTAGCAAATGGTGCGGATGTTTATCCTGTTGTGTGGACTGTCTGTTAGTACTAGCGTGATATTTATGTGCTCTAGTAAATGGTGTGGATGTTTATCCTGTTGTGTGGACTGTCTGTTAGAACTAGCGTGATATTTATGTGCTCCAGTAAATGGTGCTGATGATTATCCTGTTGTGTGGACTGTCTGTTAGTACTAGCATGATATTTATGTGCTCTAGTAAAGGCTGCTGATGTTTATCCTGTTGTGTGGACTGTCTGTTAGTACTAGCATGATATTTACATGCTCTAGCAAATGGTGCTGATGTTTGTCCTGTTGTGTGGACTGCCTGTTAGTACTAGCGTGATTTTATGTGCTCTAGTAAATGGTGCTGATGTTTATTCTGTTGTGTGGACTGTCTGTTGTACTAGCGTGATATTTATGTGCTCTAGCAAATGGTGCTGATGTTTATCTTGTTGTGTGGACTGTCTGTTAGTACTAGCATGATATTTTTGTGGTCTGGTAAATGCTGCTGATGTTTATCCTGTTGTGTGGACTGTCTGTTAGTACTAGCATGATATTTATGCACGCTAGCAAATGGTGCTGATGTTTATCCTGTTGTGTGGACTGTCTGTTAGTACTAGCATGATATTTATGCACTCTAGCAAATGGTGCTGATGCTTATCCTGTTGTGTGGACTGTCTGTTAGTACTAGCATGATATTTATGTGGTCTGGTAAATGCTGCTGATGTTTATCCTGTCGTGTGGAGTCTCTGTTAGTACTAGCATGATATTTATGCACTCTAGCAAATGGTGCTGATGTTTATCCTGTTGTGTGGACTGTCTGTTAGTACTAGCGTGATATTTATGTGCTCTAGTAAATGCTGCTGATGTTTATCCTGTTGTGTGGACTGTCTGTTAGTACTAGCATGATATTTACATGCTCTAGCAAATGGTGCTAATGTTTGTCCTGTTGTGTGGACTGCCTGTTAGTACTAGCATGATATTTATGTGCTCTAGCAAATGGTGCTGATGTTTATCCTGTTGTGTGGACTGTCTGGTAGTACTAGCGTGATATTTATGTGGTCTGGTAAATGCTGCTGATGTTTATCCTGTTGTGTGGACTGTCTGTTAGTACTAGCGTGATATTTATGCACGCTAGCAAATGGTGCTGATGTTTATCCTATTGTGTGGACTGTCTGTTAGTACTAGCGTGATATTTATGCACACTAGCAAATGGTGCTGATGTTTATCCTGTTGTGTGGACTGTCTGTTAGTACTAGCATGATATTTTTGTGGTCTGGTAAATGCTGCTGATGTTTATCCTGTTGTGTGGACTGTCTGTTAGTACTAGCATGATATTTATGCACACTAGCAAATGGTGCTGATGTTTATCCTGTTGTGTGGACTGTCTGTTAGTACTAGCGTGATATTTATGTGCTCTAGTAAATGGTGCTGATGTTTATCCTGTTGTGTGGACTGTCTGTTAGTACTAGCATGATATTTATGTGCTCTAGTAAATGTTGCTGATGTTTATCCTGTTGTGTGGACTGTCTGTTAGTACTAGCATGATATTTATGCACTCTAGCAAATGGTGCTGATGTTTATCCTGTTGTGGTGGACTGTCTGTTAGTACTAGCATGATATTTATGTGCTCTAGTAAATGTTGCTGATGTTTATCCTGTTGTGGTGGACTGTCTGTTAGTACTAGCATGATATTTATGTGCTCTAGCAAACGGTGCTGATGTTTATCCTGTTGTGTGCACTGTTTGTTAGTATTAGCATGATATTTATGTGCTTTAGTAAATGGTGCTGATGTTTATCTTGCTGTGTGGACTGTCTTTTAGTACTAGCATGATATTTATGTGCTCCAGTAAATGGTGCTGATTTTTCTCCTGTTGTGTGGACTGTCTGTTAGTACTAGCATGATATTTATGCGCTTTAGTAAATGGTGCTGATGTTTATCCTGTTGTGGGGACTGTCTGTTAGTACTAGCATGATATTTATGTGCTCTAGCAAATGGTGCTGATGTTTATCCTGTTGTGGTGGATTGTCTGTTAGTACTAGCATGATATTTACATGCTCTAGTAAATGGTGTGGATGTTTATCCTGTTGTGTGGACTGTCTGTTAGTACTAGCGTGATATTTATGTGCTCCAGTAAATGGTGCTGATGTTTATCCTGTTGTGTGGACTGTCTGTTAGTACTAGCGTGATATTTATGTGCTCTAGCAAATGGTGCTGATGTTTATCCTGTTGTGTGGACTGTCTGTTAGTACTAACGTGATATTTATGTGCTCCAGTAAATGGTGCTGATGTTTATCCTGTTGTGTGGACTGTCTGTTAGTACTAGCATGATATTTATGTGCTCTAGTAAAGGCTGCTGATGTTTAACCAGTTGTGTGGACTGTCTGATAGTACTAGCATGATATTTACATGCTCTAGCAAATGGTGCTGATGTTTGTCCTGTTGTGTGGACTGCCTGTTAGTACTAGCGTGATTTTATGTGCTCTAGTAAATGGTGCTGATGTTTATTCTGTTGTGTGGACTGTCTGTTAGTACTAGCGTGATATTTATGTGCTCTAGCAAATGGTGCTGATGTTTATCTTGTTGTGTGGACTGTCTGTTAGTACTAGCATGATATTTTTGTGGTCTGGTAAATGCTGCTGATGTTTATCCTGTTGTGTGGACTGTCTGTTAGTACTAGCATGATATTTATGCACGCTAGCAAATGGTGCTGATGTTTATCCTGTTGTGTGGACTGTCTGTTAGTACTAGCATGATATTTATGCACTCTAGCAAATGGTGCTGATGCTTATCCTGTTGTGTGGACTGTCTGTTAGTACTAGCATGATATTTATGTGGTCTTGTAAATGCTGCTGATGTTTATCCTGTCGTGTGGACTCTCTGTTAGTACTAGCATGATATTTATGCACTCTAGCAAATGGTGCTGATGTTTATCCTGTTGTGTGGACTGTCTGTTAGTACTAGCGTGATATTTATGTGCTCTAGTAAATACTGCTGATGTTTATCCTGTTGTGTGGACTGTCTGTTAGTACTAGCATGATATTTACATGCTCTAGCAAATGGTGCTAATGTTTGTCCTGTTGTGTGGACTGCCTGTTAGTACTAGCGTGATATTTATGTGCTCTAGCAAATGGTGCTGATGTTTATCCTGTTGTGTGGACTGTCTGTTAGTACTAGCGTGATATTTATGTGGTCTGGTAAATGCTGCTGATGTTTATCCTGTTGTGTGGACTGTCTGTTAGTACTAGCGTGATATTTATGCACTCTAGCAAATGGTGCTGATGTTTATCCTATTGTGTGGACTGTCTATTAGTACTAGCATGATATTTATGCACACTAGCAAATGGTGCAGATGTTTATCCTGTTGTGTGGACTGTCTGTTAGTACTAGCATGATATTTATGTGCTCTAGTAAATGCTGCTGATGTTTATCCTGTTGTGTGGCCTGTCTGTTAGTACTAGCATGATATTTATGCACACTAGCAAATGGTGCTGATGTTTATCCTGTTGTGTGGACTGTCTGTTCGTACTAGCGTGATATTTATGTGCTCTAGTAAATGGTGCTGATGTTTCTCCTGTTGTGTGGACTGTCTGTTAGTACTAGCATGACATTTATGTGCTCTAGTAAATGTTGCTGATGTTTCTCCTGTTGTGTGGACTGTCTGTTAGTACCAGCATGATATTTATGTGCTCCAGTAAATGGTGCTGATGTTTCTCCTGTTGTGTGGACTGTCTGTTAGTACTAGCATGATATTTATGCGCTCTAGCAAATGGTGCTGATGTTTATCCTGTTGTGTGGACTGTCTGTCAGTACTAGTGTGACATTTATGTGCTCTAGCAAATGGTGCTGATGTTTATCCTGTTGTGTGGACTGTCTGTTAGTACTAGCATGATATTTATGTGCTCTAGTAAATGTTGCTGATGTTTATCCTGTTGTGTGGACTGTCTGTTAGTACTAGCATGATATTTATGCACTCTAGCAAATGGTGCTGATGTTTATCCTGTTGTGGTGGACTGTCTGTTAGTACTAGCGTGATATTTATGTGCTCTAGTAAATGTTGCTGATGTTTATCCTGTTGTGGTGGACTGTCTGTTAGTACTAGCATGATATTTATGTGCTCTAGCAAACGGTGCTGATGTTTATCCTGTTGTGTGCACTGTTTGTTAGAATTAGCATGATATTGATGTGCTTTAGTAAATGGTGCTGATGTTTATCTTGTTGTGTGGACTGTCTTTTAGTACTAGCATGATATTTATGTGCTCCAGTAAATGGTGCTGATTTTTCTCCTGTTGTGTGGACTGTCTGTTAGTACTAGCATGATATTTATGCGCTTTAGTAAATGGTGCTGATGTTTATCCTGTTGTGGGGACTGTCTGTTAGTACTAGCATGATATTTATGTGCTCTAGCAAATGGTGCTGATGTTTATCCTGTTGTGGTGGAGTGTCTGTTAGTACTAGCATGATATTTACATGCTCTAGTAAATGGTGTGGATGTTTATCCTGTTGTGTGGACTGTCTGTTAGTACTAGCGTGATATTTATGTGCTCCAGTAAATGGTGCTGATGTTTATCCTGTTGTGTGGACTGTCTGTTAGTACTAGCTTGATATTTATGTGCTCTAGCAAATGGTGCTGATGTTTATCCTGTTGTGTGGACTGTCTGTTAGTTCTAGCGTGATATTTATTCGGTCTGGTAAATGCTGCTGATGTTTATCCTGTTGTGTGGACTGTCTGGTAGTACTAGCATGATATTTATGTGGTCTAGTAAATGTTGCTGATGTTTATCCTGTTGTGTGGACTGTCTGTTAGTATTAGCATGACATTTATGTGCTCTAGTAAATGGTGCTGATGTTTATCCTGTTGTGTGGACTGTCTGTTAGTACTAGTATGATATTTATGTGGTCTAGTAAATGTTGCTGATGTTTATCCTGTTGTGTGGACTGTCTGTTAGTATTAGCATGACATTTATGTGCTCTAGTAAATGGTGCTGATGTTTATCCTGTTGTGTGGACTGTCTGTCAGTACTAGTATGATATTTATATGGTCTGGTAAATGTTGCTGATGTTTATCCTGTTGTGTGGACTGTCTGCTAGTATTAGCATTACATTTATGTGCTCTAGTAAATGGTGCTGATGTTTATCCTGTTGTGTGGACTGTCTGTTAGTACTAGCGTGATATTTATGCACTCTAGCAAATGGTGCTGATGTTTATCCTGTTGTGTGGACTGCCTGTTAGTACTAGCGTGATATTTATGTGGTCTGGTAAATGCTGCTGATGTTTATCCTGTTGTGTGGACTGTCTGTTAGTACTAGCGTGATATTTATGCACTCTAGCAAATGGTGCTGATGTTTATCCTGTTGTGTGGACTGTCTGTTAGTACTAGCATGATATTTATATGCTCTAGTAAATGCTGCTGATGTTTATCCTGTTGTGTGGACTTTCTGTTAGTACTAGCATGATATTTATGCACACTAGCAAATGGTGCTGATGTTTATCCTGTTGTGTGGACTGTCTGTTAGTACTAGCGTGATATTTATGTGCTCAAGTAAATGGTGCTGATGTTTCTCCTGTTGTGTGGACTGTCTGTTAGTACTAGCGTGACATTTATGTGCTCTAGTAAATGTTGCTGATGTTTCTCCTGTTGTGTGGACTGTCTGTTAGTACTAGCATGATATTTATGTGCCCCAGTAAATGGTGCTGATGTTTCTCCTGTTGTGTGGACTGTCTGTTAGTACTAGCATGATATTTATGCGCTCTAGCAAATGGTGCTGATATTTATCCTGTTGTGTGGACTGTCTGTTAGTACTAGTGTGACATTTGTGTGCTCTAGCAAATGGTGCTGATGTTTATCCTGTTGTGTGGACTGTCTGTTAGTACTAGTATGATATGTATGTGCTCTTGTAAATGTTGCTGATGTTTATCCTGTTGTGTGGACTGTCTGTTAGTACTAGCATGATATTTATGCACTCTAGCAAATGGTGCTGATGTTTATCCTGTTGTGGTGGACTGTCTGTTAGTACTAGCGTGATATTTATGTGTTCTAGTAAATGTTGCTGATGTTTATCCTGTTGTGGTGGACTGTCTGTTAGTACTAGCATGATATTTATGTGCTCTAGCAAACGGTGCTGATGTTTATCCTGTTGTGTGGACTGTCTGTTAGTACTAGCATGATATTTATGCGCTTTAGTAAATGGTGCTGATGTTTATCCTGTTGTGGGGACTGTCTGTTAGTACTAGCGTGATATTTATGTACTCTAGCAAATGGTGCTGATGTTTATCCTGTTGTGGTGGACTGTCTGTTAGTACTAGCATGATATTTACATGCTCTAGTAAATGGTGCAGATATTTATCCTGTTGTATGGACTGTCTGTTAGTACTAGCATGATATTTATGTGCTGCAGTAAATGGTGCTGATGTTTATCCTGTTGTGTGGACTGTCTGTTAGTACTAGCGTGATATTTATGTGCTCTAGCAAATGGTGCTGATGTTTATCCTGTTGTGTGGACTGTCTGTTAGTACTAGCGTGATATTTATGTGGTATGGTAAATGCTGCTGATGTTTATCCTGTTGTGTGTACTGTCTGGTAGTACTAGTATGATATTTATATGGTCTGTTAAATGCTGCTGATGTTTATCCTGTTGTGCAGACTGTCTGTTAGTACTAGCATGACATTTATGTGCTCTAGTAAATGTTGCTGATGTTTCTCCTGTTGTGTGGACTGTCTGTTAGTACCAGCATGATATTTATGTGCTCCAGTAAATGGTGCTGATGTTTCTCCTGTTGTGTGGACTGTCTGTTAGTACTAGCATGATATTTATGCGCTCTAGCAAATGGTGCTGATGTTTATCCTGTTGTGTGGACTGTCTGTCAGTACTAGTGTGACATTTATGTGCTCTAGCAAATGGTGCTGATGTTTATCCTGTTGTGTGGACTGTCTGTTAGTACTAGCATGATATTTATGTGCTCTAGTAAATGTTGCTGATGTTTATCCTGTTGTGTGGACTGTCTGTTAGTACTAGCATGATATTTATGCACTCTAGCAAATGGTGCTGATGTTTATCCTGTTGTGGTGGACTGTCTGTTAGTACTAGCGTGATATTTATGTGCTCTAGTAAATGTTGCTGATGTTTATCCTGTTGTGGTGGACTGTCTGTTAGTACTAGCATGATATTTATGTGCTCTAGCAAACGGTGCTGATGTTTATCCTGTTGTGTGCACTGTTTGTTAGTATTAGCATGATATTTATGTGCTTTAGTAAATGGTGCTGATGTTTATCTTGCTGTGTGGACTGTCTTTTAGTACTAGCATGATATTTATGTGCTCCAGTAAATGGTGCTGATTTTTCTCCTGTTGTGTGGACTGTCTGTTAGTACTAGCATGATATTTATGCGCTTTAGTAAATGGTGCTGATGTTTATCCTGTTGTGGGGACTGTCTGTTAGTACTAGCATGATATTTATGTGCTCTAGCAAATGGTGCTGATGTTTATCCTGTTGTGGTGGACTGTCTGTTAGTACTAGCATGATATTTACATGCTCTAGTAAATGGTGTGGATGTTTATCCTGTTGTGTGGACTGTCTGTTAGTACTAGCGTGATATTTATGTGCTCCAGTAAATGGTGCTGATGTTTATCCTGTTGTGTGGACTGTCTGTTAGTACTAGCGTGATATTTATGTGCTCTAGCAAATGGTGCTGATGTTTATCCTGTTGTGTGGACTGTCTGTTAGTACTAGCATGATATTTATGTGCTCTTGTAAATGGTGCTGATGTTTCTCCTGTTGTGTGGACTGTCTGTTAGTACTAGCATGACATTTATGTGCTCTAGTAAATGTTGCTGATGTTTCTCCTGTTGTGTGGACTGTCTGTTAGTACCAGCATGATATTTATGTGCTCCAGTAAATGGTGCTGATGTTTCTCCTGTTGTGTGGACTGTCTGTTAGTACTAGCATGATATTTATGCGCTCTAGCAAATGGTGCTGATGTTTATCCTGTTGTGTGGACTGTCTGTCAGTACTAGTGTGACATTTATGTGCTCTAGCAAATGGTGCTGATGTTTATCCTGTTGTGTGGACTGTCTGTTTGTACTAGCATGATATTTATGTGCTCTAGTAAAGGCTGCTGATGTTTATCCAGTTGTGTGGACTGTCTGTTAGTACTAGCATGATATTTACATGCTCTAGCAAATGGTGCTGATGTTTGTCCTGTTGTGTGGACTGCCTGTTAGTACTAGCGTGATTTTATGTGCTCTAGTAAATGGTGCTGATGTTTATTCTGTTGTGTGGACTGTCTGTTAGTACTAGCGTGATATTTATGTGCTCTAGCAAATGGTGCTGATGTTTATCTTGTTGTGTGGACTGTCTGTTAGTACTAGCATGATATTTTTGTGGTCTGGTAAATGCTGCTGATGTTTATCCTGTTGTGTGGACTGTCTGTTAGTACTAGCATGATATTTATGCATGCTAGCAAATGGTGCTGATGTTTATCCTGTTGTGTGGACTGTCTGTTAGTACTAGCATGATATTTATGCACTCTAGCAAATGGTGCTGATGCTTATCCTGTTGTGTGGACTGTCTGTTAGTACTAGCATGATATTTATGTGGTCTTGTAAATGCTGCTGATGTTTATCCTGTCGTGTGGACTCTCTGTTAGTACTAGCATGATATTTATGCACTCTAGCAATTGGTGCTGATGTTTATCCTGTTGTGTGGACTGTCTGTTAGTACTAGCGTGATATTTATGTGCTCTAGTAAATGCTGCTGATGTTTATCCTGTTGTGTGGACTGTCTGTTAGTACTAGCATGATATTTACATGCTCTAGCAAATGGTGCTAATGTTTGTCCTGTTGTGTGGACTGCCTGTTAGTACTAGCGTGATATTTATGTGCTCTAGCAAATGGTGCTGATGTTTATCCTGTTGTGTGGACTGTCTGTTAGTACTAGCGTGATATTTATGTGGTCTGGTAAATGCTGCTGATGTTTATCCTGTTGTGTGGACTGTCTGTTAGTACTAGCGTGATATTTATGCACTCTAGCAAATGGTGCTGATGTTTATCCTATTGTGTGGACTGTCTGTTAGTACTAGCGTGATATTTATGCACACTAGCAAATGGTGCTGATGTTTATCCTGTTGTGTGGACTGTCTGTTAGTACTAGCATGATATTTATGTGCTCTAGTAAATGCTGCTGATGTTTATCCTGTTGTGTGGACTGTCTGTTAGTACTAGCATGATATTTATGCACACTAGCAAATTGTGCTGATGTTTATCCTGTTGTGTGGACTGTCTGTTAGTACTAGCGTGATATTTATGTGCTCTAGTAAATGGTGCTGATGTTTCTCCTGTTGTGTGGACTGTCTGTTAGTACTAGCATGACATTTATGTGCTCTAGTAAATGTTGCTGATGTTTCTCCTGTTGTGTGGACTGTCTGTTAGTACCAGCATGATATTTATGTGCTCCAGTAAATGGTGCTGATGTTTCTCCTGTTGTGTGGACTGTCTGTTAGTACTAGCATGATATTTATGCTCTAGCAAATGGTACTGATGTTTATCCTGTTGTGTGGACTGTCTGTCAGTACTAGTGTGACATTTATGTGCTCTAGCAAATGGTGCTGATGTTTATCCTGTTGTGTGGACTGTCTGTTAGTACTAGCATGATATTTATGTGCTCTAGTAAATGTTGCTGATGTTTATCCTGTTGTGTGGACTGTCTGTTAGTACTAGCATGATATTTATGCACTCTAGCAAATGGTGCTGATGTTTATCCTGTTGTGGTGGACTGTCTGTTAGTACTAGCGTGATATTTATGTGCTCTAGTAAATGTTGCTGATGTTTATCCTGTTGTGGTGGACTGTCTGTTAGTACTAGCATGATATTTACATGCTCTAGTAAATGGTGTGGATGTTTATCCTGTTGTGTGGACTGTCTGTTAGTACTAGCGTGATATTTATGTGCTCCAGTAAATGGTGCTGATGTTTATCCTGTTGTGTGGACTGTCTGTTAGTACTAGCTTGATATTTATGTGCTCTAGGAAATGGTGCTGATGTTTATCCTGTTGTGTGGACTGTCTGTTAGTTCTAGCGTGATATTTATTCGGTCTGGTAAATGCTGCTGATGTTTATCCTGTTGTGTGGACTGTCTGGTAGTACTAGCATGATATTTATGTGGTCTAGTAAATGTTGCTGATGTTTATCCTGTTGTGTGGACTGTCTGTTAGTATTAGCATGACATTTATGTGCTCTAGTAAATGGTGCTGATGTTTATCCTGTTGTGTGGACTGTCTGTTAGTACTAGTATGATATTTATGTGGTCTAGTAAATGTTGCTGATGTTTATCCTGTTGTGTGGACTGTCTGTTAGTATTAGCATGACATTTATGTGCTCTAGTAAATGGTGCTGATGTTTATCCTGTTGTGTGGACTGTCTGTTAGTACTAGTATGATATTTATATGGTCTGGTAAATGCTGCTGATGTTTATCCTGTTGTGCGGACTGTCTGCTAGTATTAGCATGACATTTAATGTGCTCTAGTAAATGGTGCTGATGTTTATCCTGTTGTGTGGACTGTCTGTTAGTACTAGCGTGATATTTATGCACTCTAGCAAATGGTGCTGATGTTTATCCTGCTGTGTGGACTGTCTGTTAGTACTAGCATGATATTTATGTGTTCTGGTAAATGCTGCTGATGTTTATCCTGTTGTGTGGACTGTCTGTTAGTACTAGCGTGATATTTATGCACTCTAGCAAATGGTGCTGATGTTTATCCTGTTGTGTGGACTGTCTGTTAGTACTAGCATGATATTTGTATGCTCTAGTAAATGCTGCTGATGTTTATCCTGTTGTGTGGACTTTCTGTTAGTACTAGCATGATATTTATGCACACTAGCAAATGGTGCTGATGTTTATCCTGTTGTGTGGACTGTCTGTTAGTACTAGCGTGATATTTATGTGCTCAAGTAAATGGTGCTGATGTTTCTCCTGTTGTGTGGACTGTCTGTTAGTACTAGCGTGACATTTATGTGCTCTAGTAAATGTTGCTGATGTTTCTCCTGTTGTGTGGACTGTCTGTTAGTACTAGCATGATATTTATGTGCCCCAGTAAATGGTGCTGATGTTTCTCCTGTTGTGTGGACTGTCTGTTAGTACTAGCATGATATTTATGCGCTCTAGCAAATGGTGCTGATATTTATCCTGTTGTGTGGACTGTCTTTTAGTACTAGTGTGACATTTATGTGCTCTAGCAAATGGTGCTGATGTCTATCCTGTTGTGTGGACTGTCTGTTAGTACTAGTATGATATTTATGTGCTCTTGTAAATGTTGCTGATGTTTATCCTGTTGTGTGGACTGTCTGTTAGTACTAGCATGATATTTATGCACTCTAGCAAATGGTGCTGATGTTTATCCTGTTGTGGTGGACTGTCTGTTAGTACTAGCGTGATATTTATGTGTTCTAGTAAATGTTGCTGATGTTTATCCTGTTGTGGTGGACTGTCTGTTAGTACTAGCATGATATTTATGTGCTCTAGCAAACGGTGCTGATGTTTATCCTGTTGTGGGGACTGTCTGTTAGTACTAGCGTGATATTTATGTACTCTAGCAAATGGTGCTGATGTTTATCCTGTTGTGTGGACTGTCTGTTAGTACTAGCATGATATTTATGTGCTCTAGTAAATGTTGCTGATGTTTCTCCTGTTGTGTGGACTGTCTGTTAGTACTAGCGTGATATTTATGTGCTCTAGCAAATGGTGCTGATGTTTATCCTGTTGTGGTGGACTGTCTGTTAGTACTAGCGTGATATTTATGTGTTCTAGTAAATGTTGCTGATGTTTATCCTGTTGTGGTGGACTGTCTGTTAGTACTAGCATGATATTTATGTGCTCTAGCAAACGGTGCTGATGTTTATCCTGTTGTGGGGACTGTCTGTTAGTACTAGCGTGATATTTATGTACTCTAGCAAATGGTGCTGATGTTTATCCTGTTGTGTGGACTGTCTGTTAGTACTAGCATGATATTTATGTGGTATGGTAAATGCTGCTGATGTTTATCCTGTTGTGTGTACTGTCTGGTAGTACTAGTATGATATTTATATGGTCTGGTTAATGCTGCTGATGTTTATCCTGTTGTGCGGACTGCCTGTTAGTATTAGCATGACATTTATGTGCTCTAGTAAATGGTGCTGATGTTTATCCTGTTGTGTGGACTGTCTGTTAGCACTAGCATGATATTTATGTGCTCCAGTAAATGGTGCTGATGTTTCTCCTGTTGTGTGGACTGTCTGTTAGCACTAGCATGATATTTATGTGCTCTAGTAAATGGTGCTGATGTTTATCATGTTGTGTGGACTGTCTGTTAGTACTAGCGTGACATTTATGTGCTCTAGTAAATGGTGCTGATGTTTATCCTGTTATGGACTGTCTGTTAGTAATAGCATGATATTTATGTGCTCTAGCAAATGGTGCTGATGTTTATCATGTTGAGTGAACTGTCTGTTAGTACTAGCATGATATTTATGTTCTCCAGTAAATGGTGCTGATGTTTCTCCTGTTGTGTGGACTGTCTGTTAGTACTAACGTGATATTTATGTGCTCTAGTAAATGTTGCTGATGTTTATCCTGTTGTGGTGGACTGTCTCTTAGTACTAGCGTGATATTTATGTGCTCTAGTAAATGGTGCGGATGTTTAACCTGTTGTGTGGGCTGTCTGTTAGTACTAGTGTGACATTTTTGTGCTCTAGTAAATGGTGCTGATGTTTATCCTGTTGTGTGGGCTGTCTCTTAGTATTAGTGTGATATTTATGCGCTCTAGCAAATGGTGCTGATGTTTATCCTGTTGTGTGCACTGTTTGTTAGTATTAGCATGATATTTATGCGCTTTAGTAAATGGTGCTGATGTTTATCCTGTTGTGTGGAATGTCTGTTAGTACTAGTGTGATATTTATGTGCTCTAGCAAATGGTGCTGATGTTTATCCTGTTGTGGTGGACTGTCTGTTAGTACTACCGTGATATTTATGTGTTCTAGTAAATGTTGCTGATGTTTATCCTGTTGTGGTGGACTGTCTGTTAGTACTAGCATGATATTTATGTGCTCTAGCAAACGGTGCTTATGTTTATCCTGTTGTGTGGACTGTCTGTTAGTACTAGCATAATATTTATGTGCTCTAGTAAATGGTGCTGATGTTTATCCTGTTGTGTGGACTGTCTGTTAGTACTAGTGTGTCATTTATTTGCTCTAGTAAATGGTGCTGATGTTTCTCCTGCTGTGTGGACTGTCGGTTAGTACTAGCGTGATATTTATGTGCTCTAGTAAATGGTGCTGATGTTTATCCTGTTGTGTGGACTGTCTGTTAGTACTAGCATGATATTTATGTGCTCTAGTAAATGGTGCTGATGTTTATCCTGTTGTGTGGACTGTCTCTTAGTACTAGCATGATATTTATGCACACTAGCAAATGGTGCTGATGTTTATCGTGTTGTGTGGACTGTCTGTTAGTACTAGCATGATATTTATGTGCTCTAGTAAATGGTGCTGATGTTTTTCCTGTTGTGTGGACTGTCTGTTAGTACTAGCGTGATATTTATGTGCTCTAGTAAATGGTGCGGATGTTTATCCTGTTGTGTGGACTGTCTGTTAGACTAGCGTGTTATTTATGTGCTCTAGTAAATGGTGCTGATGTTTATCCTGTTGTGTGGACTGTCTGTTAGTATTAGTGTGACATTTATGTGCTCTAGTAAATGGTGCTGATGTTTCTCCTGTTGTGGTGGACTGTCTCTTAGTACTAGTGTGATATTTATGTGCTCTAGTAAATAGTGCTGGTGTTTCTCCTCTTGTGGTGGACTGTCTGTTAGTACTAGTGTGATATTTATGTGCTCTAGTAAATGGTGCTGATGTTTCTCCTGTTGTGTGGACTGTCTGTTAGTACTAGCATGATATTTATGTGCTCCAGTAAATGGTGCTGATGTTTATCTTGTTGTGGTGGACTGTCTGTTAGTACTAGCATGATATTTACATGCTCTAGTAAATGGTGCGGATGTTTATCCTGTTGTGTGGACTGTCTGTTAATACTAGAGTGACATTTATGTGCTCTAGTAAATGGTGCTGATGTTTATCCTGTTGTGTGGACTGTCTGTTAGTATTAGCGTGATATTTATGTGCTCCAGTAAATGGTGCTGATGTTTATTCTGTTGTGTGGACTGTCTGTTAGTACTAGCATGATATTTATGTGCTCTAGTAAATGGTGCTGATGTTTCTCCTGTTGTGTGGACTGTCTGTTAGTACTAGCATGATATTTACATGCTCTAGTAAATGGTGCGGATATTTATCCTGTTGTGTGGACTGTCTGTTAGTATTAGCGTGATATTTATGTGCTCCAGTAAATGGTGCTGATGTTTATCCTGTTGTCTGGACTGTCTGTTAGTACTAGTGTGTTATTTATGTGCTCTAGTAAATGGTGCTGATATTTATCCTGTTGTGTGGACTGTCTGTTAGTACTATTCTGAAATTTATGTGCTCTAGTAAATGGTGCTGATGTTTCTCCTGTTGTGTGGACTGTCTGTTAGTACTAGTGTGATATTTATGTGCTCTTGTAAATGGTGCTGATGTTTATCATGTTGTGTGGACTGTCTGTTAGTACTAGCATGATATTTATGTGTTCTAGTAAATTGTGCTGATGTTTCTCCTGTTGTGTGGACTGTCTGTTAGTACTAGCATGATATTTATGTGCTCCAGTAAATGGTGCTGATGTTTATCCTGTTGTGTGGACTGTCTGTTAGTACTAGCGTGATATTTATGTGCTCTAGTAAATGGTGCGGATGTTTATCCTGTTGTGTGGACTGGAGGTAGGACCCCATATGTAGGACAGCATACATATTTTGTTTATGCTCTGGCAGCTAGATGGACTTTGTAAAGTAGTTATTAAAACAAATTTGGATGCACTTTCTTGATATTACTTCAGCCTTGGGGCAGTAGGTGTAGATCACCTACAGATTTGGTGTCGGGTATCAGTCGTCCCTCACACTAGGTTGACAATGATGAGATTCAAACCCCATCAGTCCTTGTCCAGCTCAACATTTGGGGACAGTGACACTACACATTTGTCACATTTGGTGTCCAGTTATGAAGATGTTAGAACTAAAGTTATTCAGCCAAAATACTTTTGTTGCCAAAGGTGTGCATGCTAACCATTGCAACCACAAGGTAAAATATAAAGATTTTTATTTATTTATTTATTGCTTTTGTTGCCCGGGAAAGTCCACTGGGCCTGGAGGAGCCCATTTTCAGTGGAGGCCCGGGGAGAAAAGCTCCACATTATTACATACAATTAATTAAAAACAGTGTTAATACATAAATAAAATAGACACACAGTAGAAAATATAAGACAAAATTGGCAGAGATATAATTTCATTAATTACATACAAAGGACAAATTCTGTAAGTGAGAGCATAAATAGAAACCAAAATATACAGATATCTGGTTATGCACATTTGTTTTATTTTTTGTCAGGTTAAAATAGGAACAGATGGAAAATGACCCGTGCAGACAAATATGTTAAAAGAATCAGCTCCCAAGGGAATGTAAAGCCAGAGGACTGCAGAGGATTAATATGCCTATAGAGCAGATAGTGGCTGCTTTGTGCACAGTGCAGCATGGGGGGGGGGGGGGGGTTCTGCATGAGATCCAGTAAGGACAGTCAAGTCCACTCCAAGAGGATTTTACAGCCCAGCTGTAATTGCTGGGACTGGAAATAAAGCACATGGCGCCTGATGCAGCTGAGTGAATGTGACAACTGGAAGCAGAAGAGGAAAAAAAACCCACAATGCCAGAAAGAAATGGAGACGATCTCCTTCCATTACATGCATGTGATTCATAGGGAGGGGGAAATCACACCCAGGTATCCTAGGACAGTACAAAACTTTTTCCTCAATACAATGATTTAGATTGTTTTATAAAGGCCTACAAGAGAGTGTACATTCAACACCAAGCTGATCAAGAACAGCTGGTGAGATTTTTATCTCCCTTGCTTGTGGGTAAAGAAATACATGGAGTTTCTAAATTCAGTGATGCTGACTGTTGCAATTATGTCAAAATTACAGAATATAGGAGAAAGGCAGATGAAAGTATATTGCATGGTATATTTCAGAATACTTCCACAGATGAGTCATTGGTTGTAAGATCAGTACGTTTGAAAAGCTTTCAGACCTTGTGATCATGGAACAAACCCTTAGCATTAAATCTGAGGACAGGATTTCTGTAGGAGACTGGGGATGTAACACTGCTTAGGTGATGAGAAGGAAGGGTAGCTTCTCTAGCAGGTTGCCACTATATAAAAGGGGGAGCCCAGCAGTGTACATGGGCATGGAGAGCCCATGGGGGCAGCCTAGGCCATGCCAACAAGTTACACAGGACAGAGTGGAAGCCCCAGGTTCAGGTACACACTGAAGATATGGGGATAGAGGTTTTAAATGTAACCAGATAGGGTATGCATGGTCTGATTGCCCAGTATGGGGATAGTGGTCTCAGAAAACATTAAGCAAGACTAACACTTCAACAGTGCTAGGTTGTTTACAGATAAGATCTGTACATAACTATCAAAAAAGTCTGTACATTATGGTGGCAGAAGGAAAGGAAGCCATTGCCAAAAGTTATACAGCCTCAGACATAACCATAGTCAAACTTGCAGTGGTCAGACAGGAGCACTACTTGCCTGGGCCATCCACTCCAGTTAGAGCCTTAGATGGGAAACATTGATCTGGACTGGGAAGACGGAGAAGGTAGCAAGCATGAAGCTGTGTTTGAGGACCTTCCTGCTAATGTTATAACTAGGAATGACTTTTACAGGTCAGTACCTTGTGTACAAGCTATCACATACAGCCAGGCATAGAGGCATCCCCTTGGAAAATGGTGTGGGGGGGGGACTCAGTCAGAGCTCACACCTCCATCTGGAGCTGGTTATAGTACTACTTCAGAATAGAAGTTGGTCAGTAGCAGTGACCTGAGATCCGAACCACAACAGGAAACACATAGTGGGCTTCCCTTAGAAGGTGGTACTTCTAGGGGAGGTTAGTGACAGCCATCAGACATAACCTGAGACACCACTGACAGAAGGTCATTTTTGGAAGCGAAACTGGGGAGTGACAGTATGGAGGAGTTAAGGGGTACTCATCTCTAAGATCCTACTATGTAGGACCTGCAGGGGGTAATTAAGGATGCTCCAGATACTCAAGAGCAGAGAGAACTCATACACCAATACCCAGGACATACTAGCTGGCATTCTTGCCATAGCCCATGATATCCCTTTTGTAAGCCATATGAGAATAAAGTGTACTAAAACAAATTATGCAGATTTTGTATTAGTCTGGGATTGTCAAAGATGTAAAAAGGTATTTTAGTACCTGTGAGTATTGCCAGAATGCTGGCAAGGCTGGAGACATACCTGTTGACTGTCCTAGATTTTCACAGAATGGCCAGATTTTTGCATCATATTTTTGGTCTGTTCCTTGTTTGTGGTTTTCCGGGAAATTATTGAGGTTTACAGTCACTAAATAATAGTAAATAATGACAGGTATTTGAGTTACATACTCCATATCCTTCAGAAAATACATACTAATTCAAAACATGTTATTCTAGCAACTTTCTAAGTTTATAGGACCAGTTTTTAAAAAAAGCTGTCCCTATTTTTGGCCTTTGTCCCCCATTATTTCTTGCTTTGTCCTGATGTCTTGCACTGAGGGGTTGACAGGTATGTCTGGAGACAAAGCCAAGGAGGCATTGATGACTTTGCCTGTTATTGAGGAACCATTTCTGTGGGTAGCTATGGATGTTGTGAGACCTCTGAGTACTACAAGTTCCACAGGAAAGAAATATACCCTGTGGTGGTAGATTATTTGTTTATTTATTTTTTTGTCTTTTGTTAACTGAGTTAGTCCAACTGGGCTGGTGGCCCATTTTCACTGGAGACCCCAGGAGAAAAGCTCCACATAAATAAAAAAAAAAATAACAATAACAAAGTTACATTGGAAGTAATGTGAATATGAATGCATGACTACATACATTCATGCCACATTTGAATATGAATGCAGAGCTGTGTATCTAAAAGTGGTGGCACTGTGGCTCTGTGGTTTGGTGCCTCTGTGGCTGTGTGGCTGTGTGACTCTGCAACTCTGTGGCACTGTGGCTCTGTGGCTCTGTCTTCCACTGAAGCTGGGAAAGTAACAAATGCTTTGCTAGACATTTTCAACAGGGTAGCTTTTCATAGAGAAATACTGACAGGTAGTGGAGCCAACTTTATGTCTGACTTGCTGTCATGTTTGTGTAAGTGCTGTGGGATAAATCACCCAGAGTCTACCTCCTACATCCATAGACAAATTGTCTCGTGGAGAGGTTCAACTCTATGCTGCATACCATGTTGAGGGCATTTGTAGACTAGTTCAAGAGAGAGTGCAGTAAGTGTCTTTGCATACAGTTAGGTGCACCAGAAATCTACAGGTTTTCACTCTTTGAACTACTTTATGCTCATGGAATGAAGGGGTAAAGGGGCCCCTGGATGTAACTTGTGATGACTGGGAGTGTGAGCATGAGGTCCACAATCAGTCTGCTGCAGAGTATGTCCTAAACCTAGTGAGTACATTTAGGGTGTTGACAGGGCAGGCTCAGAAGAATATAGCCCAGGCACAATAGTGACAGGGCAGCCAGAGTCAGAGAGTACCATCTAGGGCAACAGGTGATGGTACTTTCCCCTGTGAGACACAACAAGCTGCAAGCAGCCTGGGAAGTCCCTTTCACCACTATAAGCAAAGAAAGTAATCTCAGCTACATGACGCAGTTCCCAGGCAGGAGGTAGAAGCACAAATTGTACTATGTTTACATGATAAAGCCCCATCATGAGAGACAGACCCTGGGACTTAGTAACTACTGCGAATTGCAGGAGTAGTCAGAAAGGAATCTTCTGGTAGACCTCCTTGGTTATGCCCAGTCTGACATCTGTTACACGTAGAACCTCCTACACACAGATATGCAGGTATATAGACACACTGACATATGCAAGCACACACACACATTATACACCAACACACACATATGTAGACACATGCACACAACCTACACGTGCACACCCATACAACTGTAAAGAAAGTCATGCATATGTGCACGTATTTAAATACACACTGCATATTTTAGCAGATCTATGGTAATATACAAACACAACACACACACGCATACACACACACACACACACACACACACACACACACACACACACACACACACATACTGACATGCGCTGTGTTCATACACACACACACACACACACACACACACACACACACACACACACACACACACACACACACACACACACACATACTGACATGTGCTGTGTTCACACACACACACACACACACACACACACACACACACACACACACACACACACATATGTGTTGTGTTTGTGTACTCCTCCATCATATCAACAATGGCTGCACTTTACAGCCAGCAGCCAAAAAATACTTTGTGTTTAAAGCATTAAGGCATTAATATCAAGCCATTCTTCTGTTATGGTTGCCACATATTAGGATAGGCCCATGTGTAAAACAATGTGTTTGTCTGCACAGCTTTATAATATGTCATTTTTCACACTATACTTTAATATAAAAGTGCATGTGAGTATGCTTTTAGTAATGTTTTGCCTCCAAGCTATTTTAAAAATATGTGTCAAAGAACATTTTAAACACATTCTAAAAAGGCATGCAGGTATGTAAGTGTTTATCTAGGAGCCTACTGGACTGATCGGTCACATTACAGTATATGATCTCACTTCTCAGAGCTAGAGATCAGTAAACTATCACAGAATGATCAGTAAACTATCACAGAATGAAAATGAAAACGGAACCTGACAAATGCTTACAAAAACGCTGGGGAAGCACCTTCACATATTTCTATTTGTGCTTTCCATACATAGACAGTACTTGCTAATATTTATTGGGCAGCATGGAAGTGAGCGTGCAAACCAATATTGTCTCAGGTACTACAAACATACTATCACTCTTTGGTGAATGTTTACCTAGCTGTGAGCATTTAAGATTTCAAGAACCTGAAGAAGTGTACAATTATAAACCTGCATTAGTTATTAACAGCTCGGGACACCAGTAGTTAAACATGGTTTGGAGAAGTCTAGGTAAAGTCATGCTTTACATTTATGTCTGCAATGCCGTATCACTTGGGTGCATCTCTTCTTCTGAATATCAAAGACAGAACCAGGAGCTGCTGAAGTTTCTACATGAGATGGTAAGTTACCTTATGTCATCTATTTAGTAGAGACTAGCAGCTCTCATACTGCGAATTAGGTCGGTAGTCGGGAGAATAAGAAGACTGTAGGTTAAAAAATGCTACTTTATTAATTAAAGAGAATTTACTTCCAACATGGAAGTAATTTGCAAATAATTTAACCAGGTAGCAATCCATTAAAACTGGTAAGATTGTCTGTGTAATTCTTTAAATATTCCGAAACTGTATTTTTATTTATGAGTAATGTAGGCAATTTAGCTTCATTGTTGTCCATATTTATATTACAATTCTGCACCCTAGAAATTCATAGTCTATGGCCAAGCAGAACTTATTAATGTGAATTGTCTCACAAAAATACAAGAGACATATTTCAACACAGCTGATAACATGTTGTGGTTTTCAACCACGGTGAACCATGAAATCAGTGCTGCAAACATTACTTTACTGCTGAATGCTTTCTGTAGGCACATCTCACCATTTGTAGGATTTCTGTGCTGAACTCACCCGTCCTGATCTGTCAGTATTCATAAGTAGCTTGTGAAGTGTACCTGATAAATTGTTGGCATGTTTGCTTCACCAGATATTTCTAATACAGCTAGATATAGGATGGTCCAAGGCCTGTTTTATTAATCACCTGCTGCAGGCATTTTTACTGCATAATTACCTTTATGTCTGCCCTTAAATGCATACCTTTTTAGAAAGTACTTTAAACAAGTACCACATTTCACCTATATTTTAACTTTATTTTTTCTGTTTCAATTTCTTTAGTGAACTATTTCTACACTATTTTTGCACAGTAAAGTTATTTTTACTGCAGTACTTGAATTATATCTGACTTTTCCTGCTCTTTGCATAACTGACGGCTGTTGCAACATAGCTTGTTGTTATGGTGAATGTAATATAAAAATGAAGACATGCAAGCTTATTCATTATGGTGAAACAGCTTTTCCATTATTAGCCATAAGATAACAAGTAAAAATAAATGCAATGCTCTGCATTGTGATATATATGATAGATAAATTTGAATGTAAGAAAATATATTTAAAAAAATAAAATGTCTCAAACTGAAATGGATTCAATAACTTCCATTTAATCCCCGTATTCTGAAAATATCTGTTCATTTGAAATCTGGATCATTAGCCAAGAAAAAATGAAAGTGCGTGGCATATTTTATTATAAACCAAATGAAACAACAGCTGCTTGCCTACTAGTTCATACAAATGCCAGCACTATTTGCTAACCAAATTATGCTCAGAACTACATAAAGTGTCTTCTTATGACAGCATATGTAGCTTTATCGCACCATTATCTAAACCTGAAATCGATTCAATAAATTCCATTTAATCCTAATTATGATATAGTTCCACTGTGTCCTTTGTACAACCTGTAGCTTTAGTAATCATCATCTTGGGGTGCCTCATTATCCCACCATTAAAGTGATGTATGTAGTGGGAGGGTTATGGGAAGCTCCAGTCCCACTTAAAAGCAGTATTACTGAAATTGGAGAAAATAAATGATACTGTGGTGATTTAAAATAAAAATGTTATCCTTTCACTGGTTGTATAATGAAATAAGGAGTCATTTTAATTCAAGTTCATTGTCTTTACATTTGGTGTGTGCAGTAACAAAAGCAGAGTAACTGAAGTTGTACTGTCACACTGATAGCAAACACCACAGAAACATCTTTGGGGGGGGTGCATAAATGTAGATATGCCATAGTGGAAACATGAGTATGACAGATATAATCAGAAAAGGAAGTCATCATCATTATCAGCCCCCCTTTTTCCCATTGTCTACATAGGGTCAGGAAATCATGTTAACTGTCGCCATCTCTCTCAATTCAGTGCCATACTCCTGCCTTCTTCGACATTCATGCCTGACTGTCGCAGAACTTCTTTCACACAATCCATCCACCTCTTTACTGGATGTCCTTACTTCCTCTTACCTTCTTCCTGTCTGTCCCAAATCTTCCCTACCAGATTGTCTTCTGCTTTTCTACACATGTGTCCAAACCACCGTAATCTGTTCTCTTTGATGTTTCCTGCAATTGGATCTACTTTGGCTTCTGCTGTTATGTCCTCATTTCTTCGCCTGTCCCACAGTGTGCATCCTACCACCTTTTTCAGGCACTTAATTTCCATCACCTCTAGCTTTCTCATCCGCTCTGCCTTTACTGCCCAGGTTTCTATACCATACAGTAGTACCGGTTGCACCACTGTCTTGTACACCTTACTTTTCAGCTTCTTTGACATTCTTCTGTCATAGACTATACCTGATATTCTGTGCCTGTTGGCTGCAGCCCCTCTGATTCTAGCTTTGACCTCTTCATTCAGATTTCCCTTCTCCTCAACTACCCTTCCCACATACTTGAAGCTGTTTACCTGTTTCACGATCTTCCCTTCTATCTCAGTTCTCAGTTTCTTCTGATTTCCCCAGTTTGATGCCATTACCACTGTCTTATCTGTACTTAGTTTCATCCCATGTGCCTTCAGTTTTTCATTCTGTTCTCCTATCCTTTGCTGAAGTTCTTGCTCAGAGCCTGCCTGTAATGCCACATCGTCTGCATACAGCAACTTTGTTGATCTGTCCCCTCCAACCTGTTGCTAATGTAGTCCATCACCAGTATGAACAGCAGTGGGCTCAGAGCTGAACCCTGGTGTACACCCACTCCCACTGTGAAACCCTCTGTAAGTCCAAACACTGTACGTACTTGAGTCACTGGGTTCTTGTACATAGCCTGCACTAATTCTACCAATGTTTCTGGGACTTTGACCCACTGCAGTACTGCCCAGATCAGCTTTCTTAGAACCTTGCCATATGCTTTCTCCAAGTCTAGGAATGCCCAGTTGGACTCTTTCCTCATCTCTAGCTTCTTTTCAACTATTTGTCTCACTGCAAACATCAGGTCATTTGTGCTGCATCCTGATGTGAATCCGAAATGATCATCTCTCATCTTACATTCTACTACTCTGAGTATCCATTTATCAATCACCCTCTCCAGAACTTTCATGCAATGTGATAGGAGTCTGATGCCTCTGTACTGCCCACAGTTGTGGATGTCCCCTTTGTTCTTGTACACTGGTACGAGTATGCTTATTCTCCAGTCATCTGGGATACGCCTTTTGCTTCACACTGCTACGAGTACCCTCAGGAGCCATTTCTCCCCTATCTCACCCAGCATCTTTATCATACCTGCTGTGGCCTCATTTGGGCCTTTTTTCCCTGACTTTATTTTACTTAGTGCTATTCTTACTTTTTCTAGGGTGGGCTGTTTTTCTTCAGTCATTATAGGCTGTGTCTGGGGCAGTACAGCTTTTGTGGAGTTTTATTCATTCAGAAGCTGCCGGATGTGCTCCTTCCATCTTCCTTTGATGTCCTGTGGACTGGTAAGCAGGTTGTTGCTGGCATACTTTATGAAGAGTGTCTGACTATCTTCTTTATCTTTCTGTCTTTGCCTTGCAACCTGATATAATTTCTTTGTGCCACCTACTGAGTCACTTTCCAGAAGTTGATACAGTGCCTCTGATGCCCTGTTCTTTGCTATTGCAACTTCTTTCTTAGCTTCTTTGTTAGCCAACCAGTAGTCCTTCCTAGCCTGGTCGGTCTTTTCTGTCTCCCACTTTTTCCTACACTCCTTCTTTCTTTTGATGACTTCCTGGACTTCTGCTTTCCACCATCATCTTTCCTTATGTACCTTATTTCAATACCCGACGAGGCCACATATCTGTTCTGTAGTCCGCACAGATGCTGTTTTGAGTCAATGCCATTCTTCATCAACTCCACCCATTTCCTCCACTTCTTTGGGTGCTAGAGCCCTGAGTAATTATTGGAACTGTTATATTTTCTCACCAGTCAACTTCCAGGTCTTCAGCCTGGTTTCTGTTGACCTCAGAGCCTTCTCTGACCACTGCTTGTAGTTGATTGTGGCAACCAATGATTTATGCTGTGGGCTGACTGTTTCACTGGGGATGACTTTGTAATCATTGGTTCTACCCCAGTGCCTTTCCCTTATTAGGAGGAAGTCTACCTGAGTTGCATGTTGGCTACTCTTGTATGTAATCTTGTGACTGTCTCTCTTTCTGAACCGTGTGTTGGCTACTATCAAGCCATTTGCCAGACAGAAGCCTAGAATGGCTTCTCCTTCTTTATTCCTGTTGCCCCACCCATGTGGACCCAAGCAGTCCTCATATCCTGTTCTGTCTGTCCCAATATGTGCATTTAAGTCACCCATTATCAACACCAATTCATGTTGTCCTGCTTTATCTAGTAGGTCCTGCAGCTGCTGTCTGAATACACTCTTTTCCTCACTATCACAACCCTGCTGTGATACATAGGCTGTGATTATGAATATTGCCCTATCATTACACTGCAGTCTGATTGCCATGAGTGCGGCACTAATTCTGATGATATCCCTCATTGCCTTCAAAAAGGGAAGTATGTATACATAAATCAAACACTTATGATTTTGTTACATCAAAACAGAATGGGACCAGGCTGTATGTCACTGGGCAGCTTTGTTTTCTTAGCTTTTGTGTTTTATCATTAAATTTTTTAAATTTTGTTTGTTGCTTTCTTTTTTATTCAAAATGCTGAATGTTTATTATTAAAAATGTTTGTTACAGGGTGCAGTGACTTAACCTGCTGACAGTTGTTTGAGAGGATGTACAACTTCAATTAAAAAGACATTTTTAAACCTGACTATTGAAATGTGCTAATGTTGGATTTCACAGATTTGGAGTAATGGTCAGAAATACAGTAGTTTATATTCAGTGCAAGGAAGTGTAAACTATTGTATTTGGTATGCTAAAAGCCAGGGAGGAAATACACCCCTAGCAAGGAATGGTTGTAATAAAGGAGAAAAAAAAAAACGGAAACAGTCCTAAAACCAGCTATATCAGAATTATATAAAAAAGATCCAGTGTTGTAAAATGTTGCATTTCTCAGTTTCCCAGAAATAGGTGTACTGAACAGAAAAAGGACACTCTACAACTGAGTAAAATCAGCATACTTCTTAACAGAGATGCAGACAATGAAAGAAAAGTTATTGTCTTCTCCCCCGCTCTGCAGACACCTGGTTAGATCCTGGTGGAAGTAGTGTGTTCAGTTTTAAGAGTCTTAGTATCATGAGAACATTGATGAGATGGGGCCGTTCCCCTCAGGGTAACAGACTGATGCCCTATCTGCACCAAAATCTGTGTAAGAAAATCCAAGAAGAGCTTACATGTACCCTCAGTAAGGAGAGGATGGGAGGAGTATGGAATAAGATGCTTTAAATGGCATCTGGTGGCTTCATCTCGGGTACCATGTTTTCAAAATAAATATGAGGGGTATACAAGACAAGAGGGCACACTCTGCAAGGTAGACAGTCTGGGGGAGTGAAAATGCTATAATTTCTCCTTGAGACACATTCTCAAACTAACAAAAAACAAACCAGTTGCTACACTCTAACTAAGGTTTTAACTTTTTCTGATGTCTGCATCTGATATTCAGCATATAAAGTTTTGGTGTTTTACACTGAATCTTTTCTGTTTGTTTATTTTTCAGGGTGGGAGTTTCCCTGTGTCATGCAGGGGTGAACTTATTCCAAGCGTAAGAAAGGTACAGAATCATCTTAAAAAGTTACAGAATCATCTTCAAAAGGTAAAGGTATGTGTCTAGTTGTCATATTCTGCATTTTTATTAGTTTATTTGAAGTCATTCTTTAATAGTCTGGATACAAAAATAAGTTATCCTCCGAGAACATGGATAAATGTAAGTATAAAATGATTTCTTTAGTAGTCCATTAAGGTTGTGGATTCATTTCTAGCACTGACATTGCAGTTATAGAGTCAATGGGTACTTCACAGGGTAAGTTCTTAGCATGTGGTGTATATGTTCGGTGTTTAATACTTGTACATAACATACCTTTCAACTGTCCAGGTTTTCACAGAATGCCCAGATTTATGCCTTATACTTTTGGTCTGATCTCATAAAATTTTGTTTTTCTGGCAAAACATTAAGGACTGAACTCAAGCAATAATGACAGATATTTGAGTTTTAGACTTCCTACCCTTCAGAAAATTCATACTAATGCAAAACCTGTTATTGTATCAAGTTTCTACATTTGTAAGAGCAATACTTAAAAAAGTCTCTATTTATGGCTTTGCCCAGATTTCTTGCTGTAAGAGGTTGAGAGGTGTGCATAACTACTAGATAATATCTACATGCATAACTACTATATGTTTATTGCATCGGACTTGCAGATACTTACCAGATCGACTACATAGTTTAAATGTGTAATGTATAAGGCTTGCACCTAACTACCTGATCAAGTATGTGAATGTCCCTGATGTGTGCTTATAATGTACAATAACATTAATGCACATTTACTCCCCAGGCTTGCACTGAAAGAGGTTCAATACCCAGTCAGACTTTTTTGATAAACAAATACAAATAAATTATTGAGTTGTTACTATGGTCCAAGCTGAATGTTCAGATAAATATTAAAAATGGTGTAATACTTTTTTATTAAGCACTTTGCGGTTAGAATGCATTATTTAAGTTCTACATGTAAACAGAATTAGAGTTGTATTTAAGAACTTAACCAATATATTTAAAACAACTACTAAGCATAAATTCTGAGCCTCTCTTTTATTTGCTGGTTTGCAGATGTTTCGTTCCGATGCTCATTTAGTAACCTGGAATATCATCGGGCCAGATTCACAAAGACCTGCTCTTTTTAATTTCTCCAAATCTTTTGGGTTTCTAATACTATGACAGGAATGGACCCCATTCCCACGTCAAAGTATGATTAAAGTTCATGAAATTAGTATTATTTCATTGTTTGATGTCAGCCAAAAGTGCTCTTCGCAGCACCGGCAATGTGCCCAATAATGACTCCTTCTGCAATTTGTATGGGGTTACATGGATTAGTAACATATCTAAATATGATTGTAGATTCTTTTTTATAAGATCAGTTGCTCCTACTACTATTGGAACTGTTTGGATATCTTTCTTCCACATTATTCTTATTTCTGCCTTCAAATCCTGATATTTTATGACCTTGTGTTTCTCTGTACGCAAGACACTGTAGTCACTGGATGTGACGATTTCAATGATCAATGCTAATTTTGTGTTCTTTTCTTGGGCCACTATATCTGGTTTTCTAGCATCTATCTTTTGAACTGTTGGTAATGGGTGACCCCATGTAATATAAACTTCATCATTTTCTATGATGCTTTGTGGCTCATGTTTCCAGTGTTTTTCAGCCACTTCAGTACTGTAATGTTTGTACAATTCCCCTATGCAACATTCCTGCCATGTTATTATGCCTTTCAGTATACAGTCCTTCTATCATTAGTATGTCACAACCAGCAACAAGGTACGTGACTGTTTCCAATTCAGTTTTACAAAACCTACATTTGTCTGTTTCTCCCACATGTTCAATGGATTTCTAAACCAGTGTGTATGCAGCCCACTATCTTGGGCCACCAATATTAACCTTTCATCTCTTGGTTTGAATTAACCTCTCCTTAACCATTCCTGCATTCATTCTTGATCAATATGAGGATCTTCCAGAGGTTTTCTATACTTGCAACTATATTTACGCAGTTTTCCACATTTCTTGCCTTCTCCTCTCATCCTAACTGATAAAAGCACTCAACTCTCCCTGTATATAAAGAGACAGTAATTGTAGGCACTAAACAGCCTATAATTGCAAAGTACCTTGTCAAGGCAAGGGAAAACAGCTTTTGTACTCTACAAAAGAAACACCGAACCAGGCATGTCCAAGGGTCAGCTTCCAGTGATTTCTCCAGTCCACCTGGTGAACCTGGGCATACTGGGGCAATGCAGCAATTGCCTCATGTATACAGACAACACTCTCCTCCTACCACCCAACACTACAACCTGTGAGAGATGCACTTACATAGCCAAACTAGAAACAAAGATCTCTCCAGCCAAGATTGTGCTAGACAGTCAAGAAGAGGTGGTTAACACCTGCACTATACCTCAAGCAACACATAGACCCTCAAAACCCACATCACAAACACCCACACATAAAAACACTAAACCCACATATGTGGAGGCCCTTAACATTAACCTGCCCAAGAAACAAGGACTTCTGAAGCTGATACGCAAACAAACACCAACCACAGCCAAAGTAACACATAGCTCACAACACCAGTGTGCCACCCAACAACAACAACACCTAAGGCAAAACAACGTACCCAACACCTTAGTCATAGGTGACTCCATAGTCAGGCACACTGATGTACCACTCACCAGGCTGGACAAGGAGAAAATTACTGTCAGCTGCTTGTCGGGAGCCAGGATCTGCCACAAAACACATGCACTCAAGTCACTCCACAACAAGTACAAATATGACTCTGTCATTGTCCATGTTGGTGTGAATGACTTGAGATGTACCTCCCTAGTCTACATGAAAAGAGACATGGAAGAGCTCTTGGATCATGTGGCCCAGGCAGGTATGACCCTAGCCCTGAGTAGCATCCTGCTTTCCCCCAGAATGATACCACAGTATAATGAGGATCTTCCAGAGGTTTTCTATACTCAACAATTGGCTAAGTTTCTGGTGTCATTCAAAGGGGATTGAGTATCTGTCTGCCTGGGACGACATGAT
This sequence comes from Protopterus annectens, assembly GCF_019279795.1. NCBI lineage: Eukaryota > Metazoa > Chordata > Ceratodontiformes > Protopteridae > Protopterus > Protopterus annectens. The sequence continues at coordinate 1,361,436,356 of NC_056747.1, forward strand.
TGACAAACCATGATTCTTTAACAGAGATGGTCTGCACATGTTGCCCCTGGGATTCAGGTTACTGGCTAAGGCTCTTGCTACCCCCATAGTGCCTTTTTTAGGCAAGGCTCAAATGACAAAGCTACCACTGTAACAGATAAAAACACACAAAATCTGAAGGTTATGCTACTTAATGCTAGAAGTCTAAATCTCAAAATGCACTCTCTCGAGGCACTCCTAAAAATGAAGAACATCAATATCTGTGCAGTAACTGAGACCTGGTTCAAGGCTCCAGAGAGCACCCCTGCAATATCAGGCTACAACTCTTACCACACTTTTCAGCCACCAAACCAGGACCGAAACACTAAAGGTGGTGGAGTATCCATATTCACCAAGGATATTCACACCTCCAGGCTAGTTGCCCAACACAATGCATCTGAAATATTACAGGTACAACTAATGGTAGATAAGACTGCAATCTAAATTGTAGCTTGCTACAGATCCCCCACCATGCCCCAAGATATTCACTACACCCTTTTAAGCATACTGGAAAATATCAAGATACACCCTAACACCCTAATACTGGGTGATTTCAAATACCCTGCCATTAATTGGGAAAACTACTCGGGTACCAACACCTTTGCCCAATGGTTCTTGGAATTCATAAATTCCAACACCCTGGATCAGCTAATCCATAGTCCCACCAGGGGCTCAAATATCCTTAACCTAGTCATTACCAACATGGAAGATCGATGCTCCACACCAGCGGTCACCCCCTCGTTGGTCAGGTATGACCATAAGCTAATCAACCTTAACATCCACATCCCACCCCCAGCCCCCAGTAAGGAAACCTCCATAAAAAACTTCTCCAAAGCCAACTTCATGCTACTCAAGTCAGAAGTGACAAACTTCATGACACCCATGCAGACGGGAACTGAAAGTTTGACTGCCAAATCCTACACTAAGGCACTGTATGAGCATATCCACTTGTTCATAAATCTTGCCATTCCAAATAGAACCAAGATTCTCTCCTCCAAAAAAAGGAAGCCAATCTGGTGGTCTCTGGCCATAAACAAGTTATACAACAGAAGGAAGAAACTGTTACGGAAAAAAGGAAAATCCCAGGATACAAAAAAACTCCCTTACCAGCCTCAGTAAGAAGCTGAGGTCCCTCAAAAAATCCTCCAAAGCTAGTTATGAAAATATAATTGCCAAAGATTCCAAAGATAGCCAAAAGGCATTCTATAGCTATGTCAAGAATCTAAATGTCAATGCTCAGATCTGCTCTGAGCTCCAACAGAATGGCACTAAATATACTGATCCCAAGGATATTGCCAATATCCTAGCAAATCGATTCAGTGCCAATTTCACCCCCTCTCACCCCCTAAAGGGCCCATCTCAATACCAAAAGACTGCCAAATGCAGGTAATCATGGCCACACAGGTAAAAAATGCACTCTCCAAAGCTAAGAATACAGCATCCATGGGACCAGATGACATCCCAGGCTGTGTACTACATGAACTACAAAATGAACTGGCACCTCACCTAAGTGTCATGTTTAATCATAGCCTCACCTCAGGCTTCATGCCCAATGAGTGGCACACAGCTATAGTGATCCCACTCCACAAAGAGGGGTCCACCTTGGACCCCGGGAACTATTGCCCCATCAGCCTAATGAGCCTGATCTGCAAAGCCATGGAACACATTATCATGAAACTTATAAACATAGACATTGGCAACCTTCAAACACTGGACTCCACCCAGTTTGGTTTTGTGAAGGGCCGATCTTGTCTGTTCAACCTGATTGACTTCTTTGAATCAGTCTCCAGAGCCATGGATGAGGGTAAGATGGTCCACACAGCATATCTGGACCTCACCAAGGCCTTTGACACCATCTCCCACTCTGGAATCATAGATAAACGTACTAAGCTGGGCATTAATCCCTACATCACTCAATGGGTCCCAAACTGGCTTACTGACAGAACCCACACTGTAAAAGTAGTCGACTCCAAGTCCAGCTCCAGACAAGTGACAAGTGGAGTACCTCAGGGGTCAGTCCTAGGACTACTCTTGTTTGGCATCTACTTCTCCGAAGTACAGGCCAACACCAAGTAACAAAGTTCGCAGATGACTGCAAACTGGGAGCCATTATTGAATCCCCAAAGGATGTGGATATCCTACAAAAGGACCTTACAAAGACAGATGCTTGGTGCCAAAGCCATGGACTCAAGTTCAATGTCAAGAAATGTATAGTTATCCCCTTTGGTAAAAAACATGTACCCATGAATTACTACATAAGTGGTAGTACACTAAACACTTAAAGTGTGATAAGGGACCTAGGGACACAGGTGGACAGTGGTCTCACCTTCGATACCACATAGCCACAACAGTCAGGAAATCCTTCTATGTGGCCCATCTCATTACTAAGGGCTTTTCATCCAGAAAAAGGAGGCCATTGTCCCACTGTACTCATCCCTCATTAGACCCATTATAGAGTACAACGCCCCATTTGGTATGTACCTCACATCATCTGTAACAGTTGGAAAGGCCGCAGAAATACCTCACTAAAAGAATCACAGGCCTAAAGCAGATGCCCTATGCTGACCGTCTAAAAAAACTCCAGCTATATTCTGTTGCATATCATCTACTCAGAGGTGATCTCTGCTTAACATACAAGGTCATGTCAAACCCAGAGCTGTTGGACATGCTACACTTAAAGAAATCCCAATCCCTCAGTACCACGCACTCCAGGGATCTAAACCTGGTCATCACGATGAACAAAACATGCTGGAGGGATAGATTCATGTTCCAAAGGCTCCCCATTCTCTGGAATAGACTCCCCATACATGTCAAGCAGAGTGCCTCTTTGGTCCTCTTCAAAAGGAACCATGATGACTGGATGGGAGATAGGAAATTCACCCCAGGGATCACGTCAGTCACTCTGCTAGACAGGGGACCAGGGAAGTAAAATTCCTAGGAAAAATAGCCGGGGAAATGTTATGGCTAGCCTTGTATAGCCTAGTACCAACCTATGAACCTTTACCTTATATTCTTTATTTTGTTTTTTGGGATATTCAGTTGCTATCTGATTTTTATCTACTTCTGGTTGGATTTCCATTCCTGCTTGACGCATATATGGTTCTGCAAAATTAAACAGAGAAGTAATCTTAGATTTATTCTCTTCGTGTTTCAAAACTTTCACTATGTTTGGGTTTTGTGAGGTAAGCAGATATGTGTGGAGTGCCACGATTGCAGATTTATACATGTAATCAATTTCAAGGAGGCCCATCCCTCCTTCGGAATGGGGAATATATAATCTTGGTATGCACTGATTTTTATAAATCATTTGGTGAGCATGAAGCATCCTTCTTGTTTTCCTATCTAATCTATCCAACACATTTTGGGCCCAGTCAGTCACTCCAAAACTGCAAGTTAGGAGAGGAAGAGCAAATTGTTTTATAGCTTGGATTTTGTTCCTAGATGTCAATGCTGTTTTCAGAATTAATTTAAGTCTTCTAAAGTATTCCTAAATTTTATTCACATTTGTTCTTGTTTTATTGTTGATCCTTTATCAATTACCAAATGTATATGCACTCCCTATTGTTAAAGTTCTTTCATATCATATTCTTGTGCCAAACTGATGTTTTCCTGCTTTAAAGGTTGCTTTTGCACATTTATTAAGACTGAATGACACTCATATCATCTGAAAAGGTTTTAACAACCTGCAGCTGTGCTTTCAGTTTCTCATCTGATGAGCTATACAGTTTTAAATCATTGACAAAGAAGATGAGAAGTCTTTACACTTTGTTGTTTTCTAGGAACCAAATTATAACCATGGCCTAAGCTGTTAAGTAAACAGCTTAATGGGTTAAGGGCAAGGCAGAAAAGCAACGGTGACAGAGAGTCACCTTGGAATATCTACCTTTGAATATTTATCCCTGGGATAATAATTTGTCCTATATCATGGCTTAATTGCAAAGTGGTCTACCACTGTTTCATGGTCACTGTAATGTAGTCAGTCAGTGTAGTGTGTATATTATACATTTTAAGTACTCATTTATCCATGAATGTGGGATACTATCAAATGCGTTTTTGTAGTCAGTCCATGCCATACTTAGATTCTTCCCCTTTTTACAGTTCTCCACTATAACTTTATTTAACAACAAATTATCCTTTGTTCCATTTGACTTTCTTTTATTGCCCTTTTGTTCTACTGCCATAATTGAGTTTTCTTCTAAATGACTATAAACTCTGTCGGCGTCAATCCCCGCGTATAGTTTATACGTCGTCGGAAGACAAATTATTGGCCTATAATTTTTAGGGTAGCTTGCAGGTTCACTCTTAAGTAAGAGCATTGTTTTTCCTGTTGTTAACCAGTGCGGTGTCTGTTTGGGGTGTGCATATAAATAATTCTTACTCATGGCTAAATCTTCATGGAAAGATGTTAAAACTTTTAACCAAAAGTTAGGTACTGCATCTGAGCCTGGGGCTTTCCAGTTAGAGGCTTTTCTTAACTTTGTTTCAATCTCTCTGGATGTTACTTCATCCCATTTCATATCCTGTACCTTTAAACTTCTTTTTGTTTCTTTTACTTCTTCTATCCATTTAGCATCTTTGTTACATTTCACAGGATCTTCATAGATACTTCTCCAAAATATATCTATTGCTTCTCTTTTTGGTGGTCTTTCAATTCCTTTTACCTTGTCTCCCAGTTCTCTATAAAACTTTTTTGGGTCATCAATAAATTGCTTATTTTGCACATTTCCTTTATATTTATCTGTGTATCTTCTAAGTTAGATCCTGGTCTGTTCTAATACTGTGCATTGCTTTTATCACATCTATCTTTCTTAGTATTTATGTTGATCTGTTCCCTCTTCATAGTCTTCTAACAGTGACACTTCTTGTCTTAATTGCTTTATACTTTTCTCATTTCAATGTTTCCATGATAGTATTCGATTTCTCCCCTTCCTTTCCCTCACTACCCTGTGTTCTTGTGGTATAACTTTATCTGTTATTAATTTAGCTGCACAGTAATATATTCTGTTTACTTCTGTTATATTGCATGGATCTCTATGAACAGTCCTAATTACTGTGTTCATTTGTTTTATGAAATGTCTGACTTTTTGGGTTTTATTGACCTTCTGCAGTCTGTTTCTTTCATTGATCTTAATATATCTATGTCTATTAAATCAAGCAACTCTTCTCTTAGCTCATTTTCTTCTAAACTGAAGGCGCATCCCTTGTTTTCCAGTTCCTGCAGACATTCTATAGAAAGTTCTATAGCATCTTCCTGTGGCACCTTCTCTTCAATTTCATCCTGTGCCATCTATTGCTCTGTCATATGGGAACTCACTGGCCTATCACTCCTCAACATTGACTGCATCAGAGTTTCCACAGTTTCCTGTTCCTTCCCTTGCTGTCCAGGTTCAAGTGAACGTTTATACTGGTTTCCTGTAGACGGCTCCAAAATATCTTGATATAACACCTGACCAATTGCTTCCTGTTTGACTGGTTTCCCCTTAATTCAGATATCCATTGCTCTATCCTTTTGTGGTGCTTTCTGAATTAGATTTTCTACACTGAATCCTTCACTTTGCAGTTTGTATTTCTTTAACTTCTCCATCACTAATCTCCTTTTCTACTTTTCCTCTTTGTCTTCTTATTTTTTTATTGTACAGTTTTCCATGTCTGGATTCCTTTGCCTGTATTTCTCTTCAAATATCTTTGGTGCTGCTCTTTTTGTATTGGTTAGTTTTGCTTTCACCTTTGCATACATATTACACCACATTAAATCTCTTTTCCTTTCCCATGTCCATATTCATTCTTCACGTCTCCTGATCTTCCTGTTTCTCCTTACTTTGGGGACTCACTCTACCATGTTGTGATGTAACCTTTATTAGACCTTCTACACCAAATCCTTCACTTCGCAGGCACTCCATAACTCCAACTTCTATTTTTTTAACTCCTACTTTACTAATCTTTTTTCCTACATTCCATCTTTGTGACATTATTTTTTATTGTGAAATTTTCCATATCTGGATGCCTCTGCCTGTATTTCTCTTTGAAAATTGTTGGGGCTGCCTTCTTTATATTGATTAATATAGCAATAACCCACGCCTGGGTGTGGGTAATGCAGGATTTACCCACGGTTGGCGTGGTTTGGTCCCGAGGGCGAAGCCCAAGGGACCAAACAAAGACAACTGTGGGTAAATCCCGCATTACCCACACCCAGAAGTGGGTTATTGCTATTATACTATGTTATTATTTAAGAAAAGAAATAATTACTTTTCTTAAATAATGGCATTGTATAATGCCTCTTTACTGCCCTTCCGCAGCTGTCTGGTATCCGCGGCAGTTCTGATGTACTGCGCATGCCTACGCAGTACATCAGAGCTGTGGCCGAAAGCAATGGAGAAAGCAAGATCTCCATTGCTTTTTACTGTTTTGCTATGTTAAATGGGTTTAACATAGCGAGACAGCTTTAAAATAAGCAATGGAGATGGAGATGCAGTTAAACCCATTTAACATAGCGAAACAGTAAAAAGCAACGGAGATCTTGCTTTCTCCGTTGCTTTTTTTTTTTAAACCTGTCTTGCTATGTTAAATGGGTTTAACATAGCGAGACAGCTTTAAAATAAGCAAGGGAGATCTCGTTGCTTATTAAAGCTGTCTCGCTATGTTAAACCCGTTTAACATAGCGAGACAGGTTTAAAAAAAAAGCAACGGAGAAAGCAAGATCTTCGTTGCTTTTTACACACGGTGTTGCTATGTTAAAGGAGTGTAACATAGCGAGACAGCTTTAAAAAAAGCAATGGAGATCTCCGTTGCTTTTTTTAAACCTGTGTCACTATGTTAAACTCTTTTAACATAGCGAGACAGTGTTTTAAAAGAGACTTATACTAACAGAAAAAGTCCGGGCGACCGGACCTTTTTCCATTAGTATAAGTCGATTTACAACCAGCGTGCACGTTTTGGAATATTAATGGGGGGTCATGGTATAATTTAGCTTTCTCCTTTGCATATATATTGCACCATATCAAATCTCTCTTTCTTTGTTATGTCCATATTTCTTTGTTATACTTTTCAAATATCTCTAGGTTTTGTTGTTTATATTTTTGCACTTCCTCAGATGCTTCTTTTTCCAAACAGATCAAAGTTTCTTGATCTATATAATGTTTTTCACAAATCTGTTGTATTAATGAATGCAAATTTTCATTTGAAGCTTCTGACAGTTTTTCGTGTGGAAGTATTTTTCTTTCTTCCAGTTTCTCTCAATCATTTTGTATAAATAGTAACACTACATAATTTCTTTCTTATCCTCACTAGTCCACTCTATCATCTTTATGGCTCTTCTTTTGCCTATCAGATTTTGTGATTTTTGTGGACTACTACTTCCTTCTACAACAGGGGGGCCATCTTCATCCTGGGCCTGGCTCCGTTGTAGGAATGTTTCCATATTTTGAGGATTCTACACTGTCATCTTTTTTCCATTCCTGGCACCAGTGCACCTACCAGGATTGGGCACCTTTTTATCCTGAGTCTTGTGCACCCAGCTATCTTTTTTAATTTTTGAGCTACTTATGTTTATGATATATGCTATATAACTGCAGTTTATATATTAGTGTCGTCTTGGTGAGATTTTGTGAAAACAGGGTTCACCTCACGAAGGTACTCACCAAGACTTGAGGATGAATTCAGTTTCAGCAATAATACCCTCCTTTTCTTGTCATCTCCCGATTTGGAACCCAAATACTGCTGTCAGTGTAAGTGACTTACTTCAGTGTAAGGCCGATCTGGGTTACACCTGGGGACAGATTCCAAAAGATTGCTCTCAGGTTGCTCTCACTGTAAATGGTCACTTACACTTCAGAGCAAGTCTTTTGGAATCAGACCCATAGTGTTCTGGGTAAACAATCTGTACCCATTCATAGAAATCTCTTCCAGGATCAAATCTGCAATTTATTTATTGATTTAAACTAGGCAAGACCTATGAGTGAAAAATGTCTGAGGCCAGGTTACTGGAGGGCTGTCAGGTATAGATAGGATCAAACTCCTGCTGTAACTTGCATTCTGTTCACAGGAATAGAAACTCAGCTATTCTGCAAGGGTCTCTAGTAGACAGTGGACACAATGGGAAGTCCTGAATGGATAGGAGAGATAGACATTGGGAGATACAGAGCAGAAGGAAATAGGAAAATGGTGCAGTCATGTCCTGGACAAATGAGTTCAACTTATATGGCCTTCTGGGGATAAACTGCATCCTTTATTGCCTTACTGTGCTGTTCAGAGATGAAGGTAGCAATAATGGCAAGGCCACGTTCCATTAACGGAGAAAACCCTGTCCTGGGGTACTCTCAGGTCCATAGCTCAAACAGAAGTAACACACTCAAAAAGCGTTTACGGTGGCGGGAACATGACATCTCCAGACTGTAAATGTTGGAGCCTCGTGTGTGTCACTGTGTAGTGAGATGGTATGCTGCGGTAAATACGCTGTAGTGTGCTGAATAAGAAGGAAGTTGATGAGCAATGGCCAAAATCAAAAATAACCGAGGCAGTCAAACCAAAGTCTGTATGACATGGCTGAGAAGCACATAATAGTATGAGCCCTTCATGCTTTGCTATCAATGTGTGCACATGGTAATGCTGCTTATGTGCTAATAAAGATGTTGACAGGTTCTGGAGAAGCTAGTAGCATTATTTGCAGAGATTTAAAGAAGCTTGGCTTTAATATAAATCATTACAAAGACTCAGTGAAAGTAATTATAGCATCATTGCTACTTGCTCTGGCTGTCTAGAGGGATAAAGCCATGACTAAGCCCAGGTAACTCCAGTTTGATTACCAGCTTGAGTGATTGACAACATGGGCAGATGAACAAAAATGGCACACATGGAGCTGGAGAGCAGCTGATGCAGTAAAAACAAGGATGATATCACCAGTAGATTCAAAGTACAAACAATTTAGTCCACACAAAGTATATGCACAAGCTTTTATCCCTGCTCAGTCAGGAACTTCTTCAAAGTAATTCAGTTAGTAAAACACACTTCATTTAAATACTAAAAACATGGGCAGATGGGCTGTGTGTAACCATCCTGGGAGGGGTGCGTATGCATATGGACAAACCTCTGTGCTTGATTCCTGGTGGAGGCTAAGGACATGTAAGGAGTCTTCTCTATAAGGTGGAGGCAAGGCTATAGTTGAGTCACAGATGGAGACATGGATGAGACACGACAAACTCAGTGCATGCCATCCCTTTAGACAGCATGAGTACACACATGGTGCAGGATTAGGCCTTAAGTGAAAAACACTTCCTTACTGTCAGTATGATACTGCCCCAGGTTGCCCCCCGTCTTCTCAAAAACACTGAGAGCAGCTAATGGTCAGTTGTGGAAAGCAAAAAAAAAAAAAAGCCGGCATCATGATTATAGCAAACCTATGAAAGAGGTGGAAAAGGAAGCAGTCTGATTGGTTAACAAGGGTATTTAAAATGCATTTAGTGCACACTTAAAATATGCTTCTTACCACAAAATGGCTAATTGCAATTGCAAAAAACTAATTTCTCCCCCACATGTTTCATTCATTCCAGCAGTCACAGTGCCCCTATTTGTCACCTTGTCTACCTGCTCCTCCTTTGTCACCTAGACTTTTCCAAGTGAGCTGGGACTGACATGGATCTTAATGGCTCTCTGCAGGGGGATGCTGACAACTGCTTCTGCTGCTGACAGAGCTTATATTATGACCTACCATTGTTTCCCCAGCCTCCACCCCTGCCATCATCAATCCCTTCTGTGGACCATGCCTCTCCTTAGGGAGTGTCTTCAAGAAAAAACCCTCTCCCTGGATGGTCAAGCCTGCTCTTTCCTGCCAGCACCTTGGACACGGGAGCCACTAATCAAATGCAGGTCATTTCGACCATTGTTAAAGCTGTATCCCTTACACTGTGATGTTGGCCAAAAAAATGTAATTATTTCAGTGCAGGCAGATAATGGATTGTGCGCTAAAGGCATATTACAACAGACATAGATTTGAAATACAGTCAGTTGTTAGGCCTTTGCATCATAGCAACTTGTTATATAGTAATATATAGTAATATGTAGTGGTATATAGTAATATGTAGTAATGTATTGTAATATATAGTAATATGTAGTAACATATAGTAATATATAGTAATATGTAGTAATATATAGTAATATATAGTAATATGTGCTCATTGCAAACAACAGAGTATGTTACTGCTTATATAACAAACAGAAAACTGAGGTATACATGAGCTACTCAGCATTTGGTCAATGTAACAAAAATATTCAGCATTCTGGATCCTATATGACTGTATTTCCTCCAGAAATGTACTGCTACAGAAGGATGTCTTAGAAATGTGATGCATAAGCAAAAACATGAGTATGTAAATTTTAGGGAGATCTCCAATAACATAGACATCAGGAACATGTGTGTAATACAATGATGTTTGCACTTAACATTTATATTTTAATTGTTACTGCAACTGTACTGTTGGCATATAAACGTGTTAGTAGTTATTAATATATGAACTCATTAGTACTTACCACATCTAGGTATACATGTCACACTTATTTCCTCTGGAAAAATGTCTGCCGCTTAAATTTATATACATAAGCATGCGTTAATTAGCAATATGAAAACATATGCTCCTGTATTCTATGAAAAATACTGTAGCTACTCATTAAATAATGATCTTTTTGAGGACAAATTATTCATCTGTTGAATGCGTTTCTGTACAAGCATGTGTAGACTACTTATGTCGCTGAATACATGTGACCTTTTTTATATCTGAATGTCGTTACAGGTGGAAGATGCTGTTTCAGTCACGCTCGCCATGTTTCAAGAAGTACAGAAACTTTTCACTCGTAATTTCAGTGCAGCAAAATGGAACAAGATAAAAGCTGACAACTTTTTAGAACTGTTGTACCAACAGAGTAACGTACTTCATCACTGCGTACGTAATAACGCTTATCCCTACTGTACATCAAACAAAACGACTTTCTGGAACATACCATGTTCAGATAATAACTTATCCATATCATTTCTTTTTGATAGCTTGTAGAAAAAAAGATGCAGTCCAAAAACAACAAGGCAGTTAAAGTGACGAATAAATACTTCAAAAAGCTGTTGAAGATTTTAAAACAGAAGGTAAGAAAATATCTTGTTCAACTGATTTGTTTTTATCTGCTTTGATAATGATAGTTATAAAAAGATTGGTTGCTGAAATAGTTGAGCTTCTATCAAGAATCTAGGTTAAAACCATATGGGACTGCAGAGTGACCATAAACATTTTGTAGTCCTGTTTCTAGTCCAAGCTTTACAAGTGGAGGGGTAAACAAAGCTGTCTGTAGTCTGAAGTCAGCAGTAATAGTTACCATAGAAAATGTGCAAATGAAGGGAACTGTTTTCCTTAGTGGGCATAATCTTATTGGAAATATGATTACATTTTAGTATATTTGCAAGACACTTAGAGGGAACATTAGCCCACTCAGTGTATTTCGCAATAATTCTAGTCTCAAAAAGCAATTGCTTGATTTGTAGTTGGTCAAGTTGTTACTTTATCTTGAGCTGAACCTAAAGCTGGCTATTTATGGATGTCACTTTTTCTGCAGATCTTTATGCAGTTTAGTATCTTCTCCTTTGGATAGGACTAACTACAATCCCTCCTAATGTAACTTTGAAGACCGCCTGTTTGATACCACTTAGTAGTTTACTAGCAAAGTATGTTGTGAAAATGGCGACAGACAAGGGGGGGTATGATGCTGTAATTTGTGGGTGATACCAGTATCATTGTTGATTCTGGCACTGTTTGGTGTCATAACATTAGACAAGTTCCTGTGTTTATGAGTGGCAGGAGAGCTATTAAGTACCAATGGTGCATTTCTGCTTCTTGGGGTGGTGGTATTTAATCAAGAAAGAGAATGCATGGCTGTAGAATGTCATTAGCCCACCAGAGTTAACAACAAATGTATTTGGTAGTCACACATGCTAGCATTTGCACTCTTAAAATGTCTCTGTGTAATATAGCCATCCAAATGAAAACTGCCAACCCAGGGGGTATGCTACGGTCCCCTCAGAAAATGTTCACCTAGTTCCCATCTGCCCCTTTCCTGAAGGACAGGCATGAATGGGTTTCCGAGTTAGGGAGCTGTGATAACCTCACCATTTTTTCTCTGCCCAGGGACTGGACAGGCAGCAAGAATATTCATTGTCAGATACAACAGAAGGGCAATATATAACTGATTTAGATCCTTATTCTGGTTTAGTGATTTATGGGAAAAAGAGAAACAAGGTAGCAGTGGGTTCATACAACTTTCTTGCAAAAACTAACCTTCTAGAAATAAGCATCAACACTGTCTGTACTATTTAAGTAAATTCTGAAATAAAGAATGAATGTTATGTAAAGGAATGCCTTACTTATCACATCTATCAAGTTACTCACCTAAAATATAAGTCACTATCTTCTTTCACCTGCACTGTCTTGTGTCTGACACATGCATTCCTGAACATCCACTACCCTTTCTATAAATGAATGTTTTCACATCACACTGAGCCACAATGTTTTAGCCGCACATTTTGTCCTTGCACATCTCCTATCCATAAGTACACTACTCTCTGAGACTTCACTGAATCTTCTAGAATATTAAACACATTACCTCTTCAATCTTATATATTATTATTGAGTAAACAAAAAATATTTTTGGATCCCTTACAGAATTCAGTACTTATACTCAAACACATCCAATGCTCTGTTAAAAACTAAAAATGAAAATTGCAATTCTTCAACATCTCACAAACTGTGGTTCAGCAGACTAATATGTGACATTTGTATTTTAAAGTATTATGCACTAAAAATGTTTGCAGACTTTGCTAATTGTTTTTTTTATTTATTATTATTTCCTTATAGGGCTATGACCGCTGTAGCTGGGAATTTGTAAGAGACCAGGTCCGGACAATTCTTCAGTATTCTGAACCTATCACAGTTCAGTGAAAATATTTTACAAGCATGGATCAGATATCTACAAATTAAGTCTATGTTCGGCCACTGAGGAAATATTAAATCGAATGGCTGTACGTCAAACGTTAATCAGCCAACAGTACTTTTAATGAACAGGCATGTCTTTGAATATAAAGTCATCGAATGGCCATAGTTGGCCAACATAAAAGAACCTCGATCTGCTACTAGCTTACTGGTACCTTAGCTTTAACAGAACCTGCCTTTTTCCCAATTTAGTGCAACCTCTGAGTTGGTATATATAATTAGGGGGGGCACAGTATTGTCCTGTGCCCCCCCTCCCCCACCACACGCTAAATATATATGCCAAATCCAAGGTCGCTTGGGGGAAAGGGCAGGTTCTGTTAATATTTTTTGAATAGTTGAACATAGACCCCTACAAGTTCTCAGTATTAAAACAAGCAGATACTTTCACATTAAGCAAGTTTAACCCTTAAAGATATAAGTAGTCAGTTGATCCTGACATATATATTTGTAAATCGTTATTTATTAAGTAAATTCTAATTATTTATGACAGTAATATATATTTTTCAAGTTATGATACTAATTTAAAATGTTAAGTTTTATATTCAGATGTATAATATAATAGAAGTTATTTACTTATTTTGGAGTGTAATGAAACATTGAAGCGCTGTGTACAAACAAAAGCCAGCTATGAAAGTAATACTGGTCAGAATTTGAGTTACACTCCATTATGAGGTAATTAAATGAATCGGCTGTGCTGCCTTTCCTATGTATTTAATATTTAATATTTAATAGCGACACTTAATTAACGCGGTACTTCACTGCCTCTCGTATTCGCATGTCTACATGAAGGATTGTGCCAGATCAGTTATCAGGAATGGGAAGCACCGACTTCAGCTAATCCTTTCCTATCTGTAGATAACTGACAGTATTCCAGTGGACACATCAATATGCAATAGAAGAATTTACAGGGCGACTTTTATGGCTCAGTTTTGGGACCATTTGTGCTGGCTGCAAATTTTTTTTATGAATTTCTATTTATTTATTTTTGCACTAAATATTTGTTAAACTAAACCTTCTCTGTATCCAAGTATTCCTCTTACTCCTGCATTCAACTTATGGATGAAATCAAGGAGCTGCGTTCCTGGAAAAAATAATAAAGAAACAATAAATGTGGTATTGTTGTTAAATACTATGCTAACATAAAGGAATGTCACATTTATTCAGTGTCAGAATAGGACTTTGTGTTGTTAGATGAAAATTAGGATATAATTTTGTACAACTGGAAAATAAATATTTTTATTTTCATTGTGAAATATCAGTTTGCAATTTTCTTTTTCTTACCATAACTATTGTCAGGATATTAATATTATAATTAAGTGCTGAGATTCAAATAAGAATCTACTGTTTAAACTTACTGATGGTGCAGTCTGCTATTTGCTCAAATAACCAAAGGTTACCTTTAGAAATGTATAGATGTGTACACACAGATGCACACACATGCACTTAGACACACATACACATACATACACACACACACACACACACACACACACACACACACACACACACACACACACACACACACACGCAGACACACACTTGCGCACACGCAGACACACACACACACACACACACACACACACACACACACACTCACGTGCGCACACACAGACACAGACACACACACATGCGCTCACACACACACACACACACACACACACACACACACACACACACACACACACACACACACACACACACACACACGCACACACACCTGGATCCCCTTTCTTTTGGATGAAATGCATGTTAGTCCAATCAGAAATCAGTGTGCATTTTTATTAACTAACATTTTATCAACTGATATGTTCTATAATTATGGAGATTGTAGAATAGTGTGCAATCTAGACATTAGTGTATGTATGTATGTATGTATATGGATCTACTTCTTAATATCAAAATTCCAAAAGGTCGAAGACCAAAATGTTGAGACAGGAATCACGAAACTTAAAATGCTGAACCATGTAACTTTTCCCACATTAAAACACACCATACTATCTAAAACCCACCTAGGTGGGGAGCTACACCCCACCCAACTATACATACTAACTCTGGGATCACACTACAGTGGGGAAAAGGGCATGATTCCCCTTGTTGGGCAAGAGTTTACTTTCCCTGGGAAAAGTTATATGGTTCATCATTTTAACTTTCATGATTCTCATCTCGGCATTTTGTATATGTGTGCGTGTGTGTGTGTGTGTGTGTGTGTGTGTGTGTGTGTGTGTGTGTGTGTGTGTGTACATGAGATACACTCCCCATGCAAGGGTTGCAGGGGACTTGCCCTTGAAAAAAACACTCAGAATAAAAATTATCTGTGTTTCAAACCATTTACAGCAGATCAATTACTGAGTGTTAAATCATTTTGCAATTAATTGACCTGCTTTCAATTGATGTTCTGAGATTACTTACTTTCAATCATATATATGTTTGTGTAAATATATATATATATATATATATATATATATATATATATATATATATTATGTTCATTTGACTGTCACTTCACTGTATCGACAAAGAAAAAGGGTGGTTCATTTAATAGAAAACACATATGACCATTTCTACATTTGATCGACACTCATTGCATTGAAAAGTGTGAAATGGTATAGAAAATGACTGCTGGTGTGCTTTTGGAGGATATACATTGCAATTCAAATTAGTGCCGTTTACCATAATTGCCTCTGTTACACTGTTACACCATGCCTACATGTTTATGTATATGTGCCAGCACTGATTCGGTGTGTAAGGAACATTCATTTTTCTGTCTGGTTGTGTGACTATGGAGTTAGTATATTTATGTTAGGGGGTGTGGAGGGTGATGCTCCTCAAACAGGGGAGGCTGAAGGGGATATATTTAATGTGTATGAAATTGTCAGTGAAATGAGAGTCGATCATCTAGCACAATGCAGCAACAGAATCACACTACTGAACACTCAGAACATTTCATGTAATAAAGATTTTAAAAAAGAAAGCAGTTTGACTCTATGATCTTAGAATAAAATCCCACCAAAACACCAGCATCTAATTTGTCTGATTTGTGGTAGTGTCATAGTAAGTTGTTTTTTTAATTTATTTATTTATTTATTTTTTTATTGACATTTGATTACCGTGAAAGTTCGACTGGGTAGAATCCCATTTTCAATGGAGGCCCAGGTAGAAAAGCTCCAACTTATTACAAAAACATTTTAAGAACAAAAATTTAACAAACAAATATTCACACAAATGAGCCTGTAGTTCATTCTGTCATGCAACTAAATGAGTGACAGAATGAATGCAACCCATAATGTACTGAAGGATTTTAAAGAATTACATAAGTCATGATAAGATGTGAGGCCAGCAATCAGCAAAAGACCACCTTTACATCCTTGAGAACATCATATCATTTACTAATTATCCTGAGGCATGTTATTGCATTACTCTGTGGTTCCACTTGTATATACACACACACACACACACACACACACACACACACACACACACACACACACACACACACACACACACACACACACACACACACACACACACACACACACACACACACACACACACACACACACACACACACACACACACACACACACACACACACACACACACACACACACACACACACACACACACACACACACACACACACACACACACACACAAACACAAACATACACACACACGCACACGCACAGACACACACATATAACAAATATAGATGTCCATGGATCTCTATCTATACAAATATTACATATATATGCATATATACGTATATGTGTGGTGTGCATAGATAGAGATAGCGCTACATATAGATAGATGCCCCTATGAGATATATAAATGTGTACACATTCATAGATATGCACACATCCATATGTTATGCAAAACCTCTGAAATAACACTTAATGGAAGTTTCCTCAGCTATTTATCATATTCACTAACTTAAGTTCTGCTTCATTATTTCAGATTTGAAACTCTCATTGGGATTCTGTTTTTATTCAAACTCATGAAATTTTTATATGCCAGCTTTTGAGACAGATTTTATTTTCCCTGTTTAATGCCCCATGTTTTATATGTTTTATATATATCTATATATATATATTTATATATATATATATATATATATATATATATATATATATATATACATACACATGTCAGTGTTTTGATGTAAAATCCAAGATATGACGAACACAAAGTGTACAAAAACACACCCCAAAGAAAGGATTTTTGTAAAGGTGTTAGTAGTTATAGCCACATAGTGATTATAATACTATAAACGACTGTTGTAAAATGATAGTCTAGTGACTATAACCACTATAATGATATAGTTCATATCATAGGTTAGTACTAGGCTGACTGCTCTTGCAAGCCATTTTAAGCCTAGCCAATTATCCCTTGTGAGACTCAAACCCTGCATCTTGTGTTTGTAAGGCAAATACCTTAACCATTAGGCCACCCTCCCAACCCTGATAGTGATTATAATACTATAAACGACTGTTGCAAAATGATAGTCTTGAAATTATAACCACTATAGTGATATAGTGATTATAATAGTATAAACGACTGTTGTAAAAAGATAGTCTAGTGATTATAACCACTGTAGTGACACAGTGATTATAATACTATAAACGACTGTTGTAAAAAGATAGTCTAGTGATTATAACCAAACACATAAACACACAAAAACATACTCGGAGGCTCTAAATAAAAATCTGCCTAAGCAGCAGAGACCTCCAAAGCAGACACCCAAGCAACCGCTACCCCAAAACAAAACACGTGCAACACATAGCTCACAAAGCCAGTGTGCCGAACAGTCACAGCCCTTAAGGCTAAACAACACACCTGATACACTTGTAATAGGTGACTCTATCGTCAGGCACACTGACGTCCCGCTCACCAGGCTGAACAAGGAGAAGGTCACGGTGAGCTGCCTGTCAGGCGCTAGGATCCGCCACATAACACACGCACTCAGGTCACTCCAAGGCAAGTACAAATATGACTCAGTCATTGTCCATGCTGGTGTGAATGACCTGAGACATACCTCCCTGGACTACATGAAAAGAGACATAGAGGAGCTCTCTGAGCATGTAGCCCAGGCCGGTATGACCCTGGCCTTGAATAGCATCTTACCCTCACCAAGAATGATGCCACAATATGAAGATAACATGATCAATTTCAACAATTGGCTTAAGTATTGGTGTCATTCAAAGGGGATCCAATGCCTGTCAGCATAGGATGACATGCTCGACAAGCCACAATGCTTCACTAGGGATGGCTTGCACCTGTCACCCCTGGGCTTTCGGATATTGTCAAAGGCTCTTGCTACCCCCATAGTGCCTTTTTTAGGCAAGGCTCAAAAGACAAACCCACCTCCATAGGTATCACAAGGGATAAGAAACTAAGAGTAATGCTACTCAATGCCAGAAGTCTAAACCTCAAGATGCACACACTCGAAACTCTCCTTAGCATGGAGAACATCGATATCTGTGCAGTAACAGAAACCTGGTTCAAGGCTCCCGAGAGCACCCCAGCACTACCAGGTTATACCTCATACCATGCTTTTTGGCCCCAAAACTTGGACCAAACCACAAAAGGAGGGGGAGTATCAATGTTCGTCAAAGATACCCACACCTCCAGGTTGGTGGCACAGAACGAAGCATCAGAGACTATCCATGTGCAACTAACAGTGGGTAAAACTGCCTTCCAGTTTATAGCCTGCTACAGACCACCCTACCAAATCCAGGAACCCCACTCAGTCTTCCTGAGAACACTGGAAAATATGAAGGTCTCTCCAAACACCATTATATTGGGTGACTTCAACTACGCAAACATAGACTGGGAGCATTACTCTAGCTCCAACACCTTAGCCCAAAGGTTCCTAGAATTTATAAACTCAAATGCTATGGAACAACTTGTTACCACTCCCACAAGAGGGGAAAACATACTGGACCTGATCATCACCAACATGGGGACTCTATGCTCAAGACCAGAAGTGTATCCCTCACTGGTAAGATCAGACCATAAACAAATCTCACTGGATATTGACATCCCGACCCCACCCCCTGCCCAGAAAACCACAGTGAAAAACTTCTCTAAAGCAAATTTCACACTCCTCAAAACTGAGGTGGAATCCTTCAAAGCCCCTGGGCCTGTGGAAAATACGGCCTAGACCGCAGAATCCTTTATAAACGCATTCTATGAACACCTTCAGGAATGCATGGATCATGCAATCCCAAATAAAACCAAGACCCAATCCTCCAAAGGCAGACGTCCTGTCTGGTGGACCCCAGCCATAAACAAACTATGGAATAGAAGGAGGAAGCTACTACATGATAGAGCAAAATCCCAAAAAGGGAAGGCATCTCTGATCAGTATTAGCAAAAAAATACGGGCACTCATAAAATCGTCTAAGGCCAGCTTCGAGAGAAAAATTGCACAGGACACTAAGGATAATCACAAGGCTTTCTTAAGTTATGTTAGGAACCTGGGTGGGAATTCCCAGATATGCTCAGAATTAGTCCAAAATGACAAAAAATACACCGAACCCACAGACATTGCCAACATCCTAGCTGACAGGTTCAGCACAACCCCCCCCCACCAAAAGGGTGAATATCTATCCCAGCAGAATGCTGCCCTCCCTGACATCTCAGATGCTCAGGTAAAAGCCGCCCTCTCCAAAGCAAAAAACACAGCATCAATGGGACCAGATGATGTCCCAGGCTGCATCCTACATGAACTAAAAGAAGAGCTAAATCCAAACATAAAACTATTGTTCAATCTCAGCCTTACTACAGGATATGTACCCAAAGAGTGGCGTACAGCAACAGTGGTCCCTCTCCACAAAGGTGGTGCCTCAACGGATCCTGGAAACTATCGCCCCATAAGCCTGACTAGCTTGGTCTGCAAAGCTATGGAAACGATCATCATGGACCTCATAAATAAAGATATTGGGGACCTACAGACACTGGATCCTACCCAGTTCGGCTTTGTTAAGGGCAGATCCTGCCTCTTAAACCTGGTCGATTTCTTTGAAACAGTCACCAAGCCCATTGACGAGGGGAAGGTGGTCCACACAGCCTACCTGGACCTCGCAAAAGCCTTTGATACAATACCCCACTCAGGCATTATAGATAAGCTCACCAGCTTAAATATAAACCCCTATGTCACTAGATGGGTTGCAAACTGGCTCAAGGACAGAACCCACATGGTTAGAAATGCTGGAGCCATGTCAGACTCCAAACCAGTTACAAGTGGCATCCCACAAGGCTCAGTCCTGGGACCTCTCTTGTTCGGTATATATTTCTCGGAGGTACAGGCAAACACGGAAGGACTGTGGCTGACAAAGTTCGCAGATGACTGCAAACTGGGCGCCATAATCGACTCTCCAGCCAGCACAAGCATCCTCCAAAAGGGCCTCATAGAAACAGACAACTGGTGCCAGAGCCATGGCCTCAAGCTAAATGCCAAAAAGTGTATAGTCATCCCCTTTGGCAAAAACAAAGTGCCCACAAATTACCACATAGGTGGTAATCCATTAAGTACAGAAGAAGTAATTAGGGACCTGGGGACCCAAGCTGATAGCAATCTCTCATTTGACAACCACGTGGCCAAAGTGGTTAGAAAAACATTTTATATAGCCCACCTAATCATGAAGGGATTAACATCTAGATCAGGGGAGGTCATCGTGCCTCCATACTCATCCCTCATCAGGCCCAAAATTGAGTACAATGCCCCTTTTGGTATGTACCTTAAGAGACACCCGCAGCAACTGGAAAGACCCCAAAAGTACCTCACCAAGAGGATCAAAGGGCTCAAACAGATGCCATATGCTGCCCGGTTAAAAAAACTCCAGCTCTACTCAGTGGCATACTGCCTGCTCAGAGGCGATCTGTGCCTGATGTATAAAGCCATGTCCAACCCGGAATTAATGGACATGCTGCACCTCAGAAAATACAAATCCCATCAAGCTACGCGCTCGAGAGACTTGAACCTCAGCACTGAAATAAATAGGACATGCTGGAGGGACAGATTCATAACCCAGAGGCTCCTTTCACTCTGGAACAAAATCCCAGTCCAGGTTAGGCAGAGTCCCTCATTGACTCTCTTCAAGAGGAATCTTGATGAGTGGATGGGAGATAGCAGGTTTACCCTGGGTATCACTTCTGTGTCACTGTTAGACAGAGGCACAGTATCCTAACCTCGAAAAAGAGCATAGTACAATTAATTTAAAATGGGTGGCGAAAGCCAAACACACTCTGGCTAGGCTTATAAATGCCCTAGGGCAGATAGCCTAGTATGAACCTATGAACCTATGAACCTATGAACCTATAACCACTACAGTGATATAGTGATTATAATACTATAAACGACTGTTGTAACATGATAGTATAGTGAGTATAACCACTAGAGTAATATCGTGATTATAATACTATAAATGACTGTTGTAACATGATAGTCTAGTGATTATAACCACTATAGTAATATAGTTATTATAATACTATAAACAACTGTTGTAACATGATAGTCTAGTGATTATAACCGCTATAGTAATATATATTTTTTTAAAAATATAAATGACTGTTGTAAAATGAATCTAGTGATTATAACCACTATAGTGATATAGTGATTATAATTCTACAAACAACTGTTGTAAAATGATAGTCTAGTGATTATAACCACTATAGTGATATAGTGATTATAATACAATAAATGACTATTGCAAAATAATAGTCTGGTGATTATAACCACTGTGGTAATATAGTGATTAGAATACTGTAAACGACTGTTGTAAAATGATAATCTAGTGATTATAACCATTATAGTAATATAGTGATTATAATACTATAAACAACTGTTGTAAAATGATAGTCTATTGATTATAACCACTGTAGTAAAATAGTGATGATAATAGTATAAACGACTGTTGTAAAATGATAATATAGTGATTTTAACCACTATAGTAATATAGTGATTATAATACTATAAATGACTGTTGTAAAATGATAGTCAAGTGATTATAACCATTATAGTGATATAGTGATTATAATGCTATAAACGACTGTTGCAAAATGATAGCCTAGTGATTATAATCACTATAGTGATATAGTGATTATAATACTATAAGCTACTGTTCCAAAATGATAGTCTAGTGATTATAACAACTATAGTGATGTAGTGATTATAATACTATAAACGACTGTTGTAAAATGATAGTCTAGAGATTATAACCACTATAGTGATACAGTGATTGTAATACTATAAATGACTGTTTAAAAAGATAGTCTAGTGATTATAACCACTACAGTGATATAGTGATTATAATACCATAAACGACTGTTGCAAAATGATAGTTTAGTGATTATAACCACTATAGTAATATAGTGATTATAATACAATAAACGACTGATGTAAAATGATAGTTTAGTGATTATAACCACTATAGTGATATAGTGATTGTAATACTATAAATGACTGTTGTAAAATGATAGTCTAGTAATTATAATCACTATAGTAATATAGTGATTATAATACTATAAACGACTGTTGCAAAATGATAGTCTTGAAATTATAACCACTATAGTGATATAGTGATTATAATACTATAAATGACTGTCGCAACATGATAGTCTAGTGATTATAACCACTATAGCATTATAGTGATTATAATACTATAAACAACTGTTGTAACATGACAGTCTAGTGATTATAACCACTGTAGCAATATGGTGATTATAATACTATAAATGACTGTTGTAAAATGATAGTCTAGTGATTATAACCACTTTAGTAATATAGTGATTATAATACTATAAACGACTGCTGTAAAATGACAGTCTAGTGATTATAACCATCATAGCAATATAGTAATTATAATACCATAAACGACTGTTGCAAAATGACAGCCTAGTGATTACAGTGGTGCAGCGGTTAGCGTTGTCACAGCAAGAGGTTCTCGGTTCGATTCCGGCTGGGATGCCTTCTGTGTGGAGTTTGCATGTTCTCCTGTGTTGGCGTTTCTCCGGTACTCGGTTTCCCCCCACATTCCAAAGACATGCATCTGGAGCATTTCTCCCCGGGCCTCCGCTGAAAACAGGCTCTGTGGAACCTAGTCGGACATTCCCGGTCAACAAAATGTTAAATAATAAAAATAAATAAATTAAATAACAATTATAGTAATATAGTGATTATAATACTATAAACGACTGTTGCAAAATGATAGTTTAGTGATTATAACCACTATAGTAATATAGTGATTATAATACTATAAACGACTGTTGCCAAATTATAGTCTAGTGATTATAACCATTAAAGTAATATAGTGATTATAATACTATAAACGACTGTTGTAAAATGATAGTCTAGTGATTATAACCACTATAGTGATATAGTGATTATACTACTATAAACGAGTGTTGCAAAATGATAGACTAGAGATTATAACCACTATAGTGATATAGTGATTAAAATAGTATAAACGACTGTTGTAAAAAGATAGTTTAGTGATTATAACCACTATAGTGATACAGTGATTATAATACTATAAACGACTGTTGTAAAAACATAGTCTAGTATTATAACCACTATAGTGATATAGTGATTATAATACTAAAAAAGACTGTTGTAAAATTATAGTCTATTGGTTATAACCACTATAGTGATATAGTGATTATAATACTATAAACGACAGTTGCAAAATGATAGCCTAGTGATTATAACCACTATAGTGATATAGTGATTATAATACTATAAACGACTGTTGTAACATCATAGTATAGTGAGTATAACCACTATAGTAATATAGTGATTATAATACTCTAAATGACTGTTGTAAAATGAAAGTATAGTGACTATAACCACTACAGTAATATAGTGATTATAATACTATAAATGACTGTTGTAACATGATAGTTTTGTGATTATAACCACTATAGTAATATAGTGATTATAATACTATAAATGACTGTTGTAACATGATAGTCTATTGATTATATCCATAGGTTCATAGGTTCATAGGTTGGTACTAGGCTATCAGCCCTAGGGCCTATACAAGCCTAGCCATAACAATTCCCTGGCTATTTCTTCCCACATTATTTACTTTCCTGGACCCCTGTCTAGCAGGGCGACTGACGTGATCCCTGGGGTGAATTTCCTTTCTCCCATCCAATCGTCAAGCTTCCTCTTGAAGAGGTCCAAAGAGGCACTCTGCTTGACATGTATGGGCAATCTATTCCAGAGTTTGGGGAGTCTCTGGAACAGGAACCTATCCCTCCAGCATGTTTTGTTTATTTTGTTGACAAGATTTAGATCCCTGGAGCGTGTAGCTCTGAGGGATTGGGATTTCTTTAAGTGTAGCATGTCCAACAGCTCTGGGTTTGACATGGCCTTGTATGTTAAGCAGAGATTGCCTCTGAGTAGACGATATGCAACAGAGTATAGCTGGAGTTTTTTAAGGCGGTCAGCGTAGGGCATCTGCTTTAGGCCTGTGATTCTTTTAGTGAGGTATTTCTGAGGCCTTTCCAGTTGTTGCAGATGTCTTGAGAGGTACATACCAAATGGGGCATTGTATTCTATAATGGGTCTAATGAGGGATGAGTACAGTGGGACAATGACCTCCTCTTCTCCGGATCAAAAGCCCTTCGTGATGAGGTGTGCCACACAGAAGGATTTCCTGACTGTTGTGGCGATGTGGTTATCAAAGGTGAGACCACTGTCCACCTGTGTCCCTAAGTCTCTTATCACACTTTCTGTGTTTAGTGTACTGCCACCTATATGGTAATTCATGGATACATGTTTTTTCCCAAAGGGGATAACAATACATTTCTTGGCATTGAGCTTGAGCCCATGGCTCTGGCACCAAGCATCTGTTTCTGTAAGGCCCTTTTGTAGGGTATCCACATCATTTGGGGATTCAGTAATGGCTCTCAGTTTGCAGTCATCTGCAAACTTTGTTAGCCAGAGTCCCTTAGTGACCTGTACTTCAGAGAAGTAGATGCCAAACAAGAGCGGTCCCAGGACTGAACCCTGAGGTACTCCACTTGTCACTTGTTTGGAGCTGGATTTGGAGTCAGCTACTTTTACAGTGTGGGTTCTATCAGTAAGCCATTTAGCAACCCATTGGGTGACATAGGGATTAATGCCCAACTTAGTAAGTTTATCTATGATTCCAGAGTGGGAGATGGTGTCAAAGGCCTTGGCAAGGTCTAGATAGGCTGTGTGGACCACCTTACCCTTGTCCATGGCTCTGGAGACTGATTCAAAGAAGTCAATCAGGTTCAGGAGACAAGATCGGCCCTTCACAAACCCAAACTGGGTGGGGTCCAGTGTTTGAAGGTTATATAGTGATATAGTGATTATAATTCTATAAATGACTGTTGTAAAATAAGTCTAATGATTATAACCACTGTAGTGATATAGTGATTACAATACTATATATGACTGTTGTAACATGATAGTCTAGTGATTATAACCACTATAGTAATATAGTTATTATAATACTATAAACAACTGTTGTAACATGATAGTCTAGTGATTATAACCGCTATAGTAATATATATTTTTTTAAAAATATAAATGACTGTTGTAAAATGAGTCTAGTGATTATAACCACTATAGTGATATAGTGATTATAATTCTACAAACAACTGTTGTAAAATGATAGTCTAGTGATTATAACTACTATAGTGAAATAGTGATAATAATACAATAAACGACTGTTGCAAAATGATAGTCTGGTGATTATAACCACTGTAGTAATATAGTGATTAGAATACTATAAACGACTGTTGTAAAATGATAATCTAGTGATTATAACCATTATAGTAATATAGTGATTATAATACTATAAACAACTGTTGTAAAATGATAGTCTATTGATTATAACCACTGTAGTAAAATAGTGATGATAATAGTATAAACGACTGTTGTAAAATGATAATATAGTGATTTTAACCACTATAGTAATATAGTGATTATAATAGTATAAATGACTGTTGTAAAATGATAGTCAAGTGATTATAACCATTATAGTGATATAGTGATTATAATACTATAAACGACTGTTGCAGAATGATAGTCTAGAGATTATAACCACTATAGTGATATAGTGATTATAATACTATAAACTACTGTTCCAAAATGATAACATAGTGATTATAACCACTATAGTGATATAGTGATTATAATACTATAAACGACTGTTGCAAAATGATAGTCTAGAGATTATAACCACTATAATGATGCAGTGATTGTAATACTATAAAAGACTGTTTAAAAAGATAGTCTAGTGATTATAACCACTATAGTGATATAGTGATTATAATACTATAAACCACTGTTGTAACATGATAGTATAGTGATTATAACAACTATCGTACTATAGTGATTATAACACTATAAACCACTGTTGTAATATGATTGTATAGTGATTATAACCACTATAGTAATATAGTGATTATAATATTATAAACGACTGTTGTAACATGACAGCCTACTGATTATAACCACTATAATAATATAGTGATTATAATACTATAAATGACTATTGTAACATGATAGTCGAGTGATTATAACCACTATAGTGTTATAGTGATTATAATACTATAAGCAACTGTTGCAACATGATAGTCTAGCGATTATAACCACTATACCATTATAGTGATTATAATACTATAAACAACTGTTGTAACATGATAGTCTAGTGATTATAACCACTATAGCAATATAGTGATTATAATACTATAAATGACTGTTGTAAAATGATAGTCTAGTGATTATAACCACTATAGTAATATAGTGATTATAATACTATAAACGACTGCTGTAAAATGATAGTCTAGTGATTAAAACCACTATAGTAATATAGTGATTATAATACTATAAATGACTGTTGTAAAATGACAGCCTAGGGGCGGCACAGTGGTGCAGCGGTTATAATACTATAAACCACTGTTGCAAAATGATAGGCTAGTGATTAAAACCACTATAGTAATATAGTGATTATAATACTATAAATGACTGTTGTAAAATGACAGTCTAGTGATTATAACCATTATAGTAATATAGTGATTATAATATTATAAACGACTGTTGTAAAATGATAGTCTAGTGATTATAACCACTATAGTAATACAGTGATTATAATACTATAAATGACTGTTGTAAAATGATAGTCTAGTGATTATAACCATTATAGTAATATAGTGATTATAATACTATAAACGACTGTTGTAAAATGATAGTCTAGTGATTATAACCACTATAGTAATATAGTGATTATAATACTATAAACGACTGTTGTAAAATGATAGTCTAGTGATTATAACCATTATAGTAATATAGTGATTATAATACTATAAATGACTGTTGTAAAATGATAGTCTAGTGATTATAACCACTATAGTGATATAGTGATTATAATACTATAAACGACTGTTGCAAAATGATAGTCTAGTGATTATAACCACTATAGTGATATAGTGATTATAATACTATAAACAACTGTTGCAAAATTATAGTTTAGTGATTATAACCACTATAGTGATACAGTGATTATAATACTATAAATGACTGTTGTAAAAAGATAGTCTAGTGATTATAACCACTATAGTGATATAGTGATTATAATACTATAAACGACTGTTGTAAAATGATAGTCTAGTGATTATAACCACTATAGTGATATAGTGATTATAATACTATAAATGACTGTTGCAAAATGATAGCCTAGTGATTATAACCACTATAGTGATATAGTGATTATAATACTATAAATGACTGTTGTAACATGATAGTATAGTGAGTATAACCACTATAGTAATATAGTGATTATAATACTATAAACGACTGTTGTAAAATGATAGTATAGTGATTATAACCACTATAGTAATATAGTGATTATAATACTATAAATGACTGTTGTAACATGATAGTTGTGTGATTATAACCACTATAGTAATATAGTGATTATAATACAATAAATGACTGTTGTAACATGATAGTCTATTGATTGTATCCACTATAGTGATATAGTGATTATAATTCTATAAATGACTGTTGTAAAATGATAGTCTAGTGATTATAACCACTATAGTGATATAGTGATTATAATACTATAAACGACTGTTGTAACATGATAGTCTAGTGATTATAACCACTATAGTAATATAGTGATTATAATACTATAAACAACTGTTGTAAAATGATAGTCTAGTGATTATAACCACTATAGTGATATAGTGATTATAATAATATAAAAGACTGTTGTAAAATAATAGTCTAGTGATTATAACCATTATAGTGATATAGTGATTATAATACTATAAATGACTGTTGCAAAATGATAGTCTAGTGATTATAACCACTATAGTAATATAGTGATTATAATACTATAAACGACTGTTGTAAAATGATAGTCTAGTGATTATAACCACTATAGTAATAGTGATTATAATACTATAAACGACTGTTGTAACATGATAGTCTAGTGATTATAACCACTATAGTAATATAGTGATTATAATACTATAAACGACTGTTGTAAAATGATAGTCTAGTGATTATAACCACTATAGTAATATAGTGATTATAATACTATAAATGACTGTTGTAAAATGATAGTCTAGTGATTATAACCACTATAGTATTATAGTGATTATAATACTATAAACGACTGCTTTAAAATGATAGTCTAGTGATTAAAACCATTAAAGTAATATAGTGATTATAATACTATAAACGACTGTTGCAAAATGATAGTTCAGTGATTATAACCACTATAGTAATATAGTGATTATAATACTATAAATGACTGTTGCCAAATTATAGTCTAATGATTATAACCATTAAAGTAATATAGTGATTATAATACTATAAACGACTGTTGCAAAATTATAGTTTAGTGATTATAACCACTGTAGTTATATAGTGATAATAATACTATAAATGACTGTTGTAAAATGATAGTCTAGTAATTATAATCACTATAGTAATATAGTGATTATAATACTATAAACGACTGTTGTAAAATGATAGTCTAGTAATTATAACCACTATAGTAATATAGTGATTATAATACTATAAATGACTGTTGTAAAATGATAGTCTAGTGATTATAACCACTATAGTAATATAGTGATTATAATACTATAAATGACTGTTGTAAAATGATAGTCTAGTGATTATAACCACTATAGTAATATAGTGATTATAATACTATAAACAACTGTTGTAAAATGATAGTCTAGTGATTATAACCACTATAGTGATATAGTGATTATAATAGTATAAATGACTGTTGTAAAATGATAGTCTAGTGATTATAACCACTATAGTGATATAGTGATTATAATACTATAAACGACTGTTGTAAAATGATAGTCTAGTGATTATAACCACTATAGTAATATAGTGATTATAATACTATAAACGACTGTTGTAAAATGATAGTCTAGTGATTATAACCACTATAGTAATATAGTGATTATAATACTATAAATGACTGTTGTAACATGATAGTCTAGTGATTATAACCACTATAGTAATATAGTGATTATAATACTATAAATGACTGTTGTAAAATGATAGTCTAGTGATTATAACCACTATAGTGATATAGTGATTATAATACTATAAATGACTGTTGTAAAATGATAGTCTAGTGATTATAACCACTATAGTAATATAGTGATTATAATACTATAAACGACTGTTGTAAAATGATAGTCTAGTGATTATAACCACTATAGTAATATAGTGATTATAATACTATAAACGACTGTTGTAAAATGATAGTCTAGTGATTATAACCACTATAGTAATATAGTGATTATAATACTATAAACGACTGTTGTAAAATGATAGTCTAGTGATTATAACCACTATAGTAATATAGTGATTATAATACTATAAATGACTGTTGTAAAATGATAGTCTAGTGATTATAACCACTATAGTAATATAGTGATTATAATAAGATAAATGACTATTTTAAAAAGATACACTAGTGATTATAACCACTATAGTGATACAGTGATTATAATACTATATATGACTGTTGTAAAATGATAGTCTAGTGATTATAACCACTATAGTAATATAGTGATTATAATACTATAAATGACTGTTGTAAAATGATAGTCTAGTGATTATAACCACTATAGTAATATAGTGATTATAATACTATAAACGACTGTTGTAAAATGATAGTCTAGTGATTATAACCACTATAGTGATATAGTGATTATAATACTATAAATGACTGTTGTAAAATGATAGTCTAGTGATTATAACCACTATAGTGATATAGTGATTATAATACTATAAACGACTGTTGCAAAATGATAGTCTAGTGATTATAACCACTATAGTGATATAGTGATTATAATACTATAAACGACTGTTGTAAAATGATAGTCTAGTGATTATAACCACTATAGTGATATAGTGATTATAATACTATAAACAACTGTTGTAAATGATAGTCTAGTGATTATAACCACTATAGTAATATAGTGATTATAATACTATAAATGACTGTTGTAACATGATAGTCTAGTGATTATAACCACTATAGTGATATAGTGATTATAATACTATAAATGACTGTTGTAAAATGATAGTCTAGTGATTATAACCACTATAGTGATATAGTGATTATAATACTATAAATGACTGTTGTAAAATGATAGTCTAGTGATTATAACCACTATAGTGATATAGTGATTATAATACTATAAACGACTGTTGTAAAATGATAGTCTAGTGATTATAACCACTATAGTGATATAGTGATTATAATACTATAAATGACTGTTGTAAAATGATAGTCTAGTGATTATAACCACTATAGTGATATAGTGATTATAATACTATAAATGACTGTTGTAAAATGATAGTCTAGTGATTATAACCACTATAGTGATATAGTGATTATAATACTATAAACAACTGTTGTAAAATGATAGTCTAGTGATTATAACCACTATAGTAATATAGTGATTATAATACTATAAATGACTGTTGTAAAATGATAGTCTAGTGATTATAACCACTATAGTAATATAGTGATTATAATACTATAAATGACTGTTGTAACATGATAGTCTAGTGATTATAACCACTATAGTAATATAGTGATTATAATACTATAAATGACTGTTGTAAAATGATAGTCTAGTGATTATAACCACTATAGTAATATAGTGATTATAATACTATAAATGACTGTTGTAAAATGATAGTCTAGTGATTATAACCACTATAGTAATATAGTGATTATAATACTATAAATGACTGTTGTAAAATGATAGTCTAGTGATTATAACCACTATAGTAATATAGTGATTATAATACTATAAACGACTGTTGTAAAATGATAGTCTAGTGATTATAACCACTATAGTAATATAGTGATTATAATACTATAAACGACTGTTGTAAAATGATAGTCTAGTGATTATAACCACTATAGTAATATAGTGATTATAATACTATAAACGACTGTTGTAAAATGATAGTCTAGTGATTATAACCACTATAGTAATATAGTGATTATAATACTATAAACGACTGTTGTAAAATGATAGTCTAGTGATTATAACCACTATAGTAATATAGTGATTATAATACTATAAATGACTGTTGTAAAATGATAGTCTAGTGATTATAACCACTATAGTAATATAGTGATTATAATACTATAAACGACTGTTGTAAAATGATAGTCTAGTGATTATAACCACTAAAGTGATATAGTGATTATAATACTATAAATGACTGTTGTAAAATGATAGTCTAGTGATTATAACCACTATAGTGATATAGTGATTATAATACTATAAATGACTGTTGTAAAATGATAGTCTAGTGATTATAACCACTATAGTGATATAGTGATTATAATACTATAAACAACTGTTGTAAATAGATAGTCTAGTGATTATAACCACTATAGTGATATAGTGATTATAATACTATAAACGACTGTTGTAAAATGATAGTCTAGTGATTATAACCACTATAGTGATATAGTGATTATAATACTATAAACGACTGTTGCAAAATGATAGTCTAGTGATTATAACCACTATAGTAATATAGTGATTATAATACTATAAATGACTGTTGTAAAATGATAGTCTAGTGATTATAACCATTATAGTAATATAGTGATTATAATACTATAAATGACTGTTGTAAAATGATAGTCTAGTGATTATAACCACTATAGTAATATAGTGATTATAATACTATAAACAACTGTTGTAAAATGATAGTCTAGTGATTATAACCACTATAGTAATATAGTGATTATAATACTATAAATGACTGTTGTAAAATGATAGTCTAGTGATTATAACCACTATAGTAATATAGTGATTATAATACTATAAACGACTGTTGTAAAATGATAGTCTAGTGATTATAACCACTATAGTAATATAGTGATTATAATACTATAAATGACTGTTGTAAATGATAGTCTAGTGATTATAACCACTATAGTAATATAGTGATTATAATACTATAAACAACTGTTGTAAAATGATAGTCTAGTGATTATAACCACTATAGTAATATAGTGATTATAATACTTTAAAAAAACTGTTACAAAATGATAGTCTAGTGATTATAACCACTATAGTAATATACTGATTATAATACTATAAATGACAGTTGTAAAATGATAGTCTAGTGATTATAAACACTATAGTAATATAGTGATTATAATACTATAAATGACTGTTGTAAAATGATAGTCTAGTGATTATAACCACTATAGTAATATAGTGATTATAATACTATAAACGACTGTTGTAAAATGATAGTCTAGTGATTATAACCACTATAGTAATATAGTGATTATAATACTATAAATGACTGTTGTGAAATGATAGTCTAGTGATTATAACCACTATAGTAATATAGTGATTATAATACTATAAATGACTGTTGTAACATGATAGTCTAGTGATTATAACCACTATAGTAATATAGTGATTATAATACTATAAATGACTGTTGTAAAATGATAGTCTAGTGATTATAACCACTATAGTAATATAGTGATTATAATACTATAAATGACTGTTGTAAAATGATAGTCTAGTGATTATAACCACTATAGTAATATAGTGATTATAATACTATAAATGACTGTTGTAAAATGATAGTCTAGTGATTATAACCACTATAGTAATATAGTGATTATAATACTATAAACAACTGTTGTAAAATGATAGTCTAGTGATTATAACCACTATAGTAATATAGTGATTATAATACTATAAACAACTGTTGTAAAATGATAGTCTAGTGATTATAACCACTATAGTAATATAGTGATTATAATACTATAAATGACTGTTGTAAAATGATAGTCTAGTGATTATAACCACTATAGTAATATAGTGATTATAATACTATAAGCGACTGTTGTAAAATGATAGTCTAGTGATTATAACCACTATAGTAATATAGTGATTATAATACTATAAACGACTGTTGTAAAATGATAGTCTAGTGATTATAACCACTATAGTAATAAAGTGATTATAATACTATAAATGACTGTTGTAACATGATAGTTTAGTGATTATAACCACTATAGTAATATAGTGATTATAATACTATAAATGACTGTTGTAAAATGATAGTCTAGTGATTATAACCACTATAGTGATATAGTGATTATAATACTATAAACGACTGTTGTAACATGATAGTTTAGTGATTATAACCAGTATAGTAATATAGTGATTATAATACTATAAATGACTGTTGTAACATGATAGTCTAGTAATTATATCCACTATAGTGATATAGTGATTATAATACTATAAACGACTGTTGTAAAATGAGTCTAGTGATTATAACCACTTTAGTGATATAGTAATTATAATACTATAAACGACTGTTGTAAAATGAGTGTCTAGTGTTTATAACCACTATAGTGATATAGTGATTATAATACTATAAATGACTGTTGTAACATGATAGTCCAGTGATTATAACCACTATAGTGATATAGTGATTATAATACTATAAACGACTGTTGCAACATGACAGTCTAGTGATTATAACCACTATAGCAATATAGTGATTATAATACTATAAATGACTGTTGTAAAATGATAGTCTAGTGATTATAACCACTATAGTAATATAGTGATTATAATACTATAAATGACTGTTGTAAAATGATAGTTTAGTGATTATAACCACTATAGTGATATAGTGATTATAATACTATAAACGACTGTTGTAAAATGATAGTCTAGTGATTATAACCACTATAGTGATATAGTGATTATAATACTATAAATGACTGTTGTAAAATGATAGTCTAGTGATTATAACCACTATAGTGATATAGTGATTATAATACTATAAATGACTGTTGTAAAATGATAGTCTAGTGATTATAACCACTATAGTGATATAGTGATTATAATACTATAAATGACTGTTGTAAAATGATAGTCTAGTGATTATAACCACTATAGTGATATAGTGATTATAATACTATAAATGACTGTTGTAAAATGATAGTCTAGTGATTATAACCACTATAGTGATATAGTGATTATAATACTATAAATAAACGACTGTTGCAAAATGGAAGTCTAGAGATTATAACCACTATAGTGATATAGTGATTATAATACTATAAATGACTGTTGTAAAATGATAGTCTAGTGATTATAACCACTATAGTGATATAGTGATTATAATACTATAAATGACTGTTGTAAAATGATAGTCTAGTGATTATAACCACTATAGTAATATAGTGATTATAATACTTTAAAAAAACTGTTACAAAATGATAGTCTAGTGATTATAACCACTATAGTAATATAGTGATTATAATACTATAAATGACTGTTGTAAAATTATAGGATAGTGATTATACCCAATATAGTAATATAGTTATAATACTATAAAGACTGTTCCAAAATGATAGCCTAGTGATTATAACCACTATAGTGATATAGTGATTATAATACTATAAACTACTGTTCCAAAATGATAGCCTAGTGATTATAACCACTATAGTGATATATGATTATGATACTATAAACGAATGTTGTAACATCATAGAGCAGTGATTATAGGTTGGGCATCGAGGCGGCACCCACGGCGGCTATAAATATAGTGATTATAACACTATACTGGTTATAATCCTGGTTGTAAAAATGATTATTACAACAGTGATTATAACCACTAGGAAGAAAAGAAGTGATATAGTGATTATAATACTATAACCACTATTGTAAAGTGATAATCTTGTGATTATGCTTGGTGCAGTGGTAGCATTGTTGCCTAACAGTAAGAGGTTCTCCCATTCAATTCTTGGCTGGAGCGCCTTTTATGTGGAGTCTGCATGTCGTTCCTGCAGTTGAGAGTCATTCGAAAAACATGTGGAGAATGGGCGTGCCTTCGTTTCAGATTGGGCTTTTAGCTGGCACCTTTGCACCTGCAAAAAATCTACTGCTAATCCTTAGCGGACCGGAGTTCGGCTGTGGCGACCCCTAACTGGGAAAAGCCAAAAGAACCACTATAGTAATATAGTGATTATAATACTATAAATGACTGTTGTAACATGATAGTCTATTGATTATATCCACTATAGTGATATACTGATTATAATTCTATAAATGACTGTTGTAAAATGAGTCTAGTGATTATAACCGCTATAGTGCTATAGTGATTATAATACTATAAACAACTGTTGTAAAATGATAGTCTAGTAATTATAACCACTATGGTAATATGGTGATTATAAGAGAATAAATGACTGTTGTAAAATGATAGTCTAGTGATTATAACCACTATAGCATTATAGTGATTATAATACTATAAACAACTGTTGTAACATGACAGTCTAGTGATTATAACCACTATAGTAATATAGTGATTATAATACTATAAACAACTGTTGTAAAATGACAGTCTAGTGATTATAACCACTATAGTAATATAGTGATTATAATACTATAAACGACTGTTGTAAAATGATAGTCTAGTGATTATAACCACTATAGTAATATAGTGATTATAATAAGATGAACGACTGTTGTAAAAACATAGTCTAGTGATTATAACCACTATAGTGATACTGTGATTATAATACTATAAACAACTGTTGTAAAAAGATAGTCTAGTGATTATAACCACTATAGTGATATAGTGATTGTAATACTATAGATGACTGTTGTAAAATGATAGTATAGTAATTATAATCACTATAGTGATATAGTGATTATAATACTATAAACGACTGTTGTAAAATGATAGTCTAGTGGTTATAACCACTATAGTGATATAGTGATTATAATACTATAAACGACTGTTGCAAAATGATAGTCTAGTGATTATAACCACTATAGTGATATAGTGATTATCCTACTATAAACGACTATTGTAAAATGATAATCTAGTGATTATAACCACTATAGTGATTTAGTGATTATAATACTATAAATGACTGTTGTAAAAAGATAGTCTAGTGATTATAACCACTATAGTGATATAGTGATTATTATACTATAAACAACAGTTGTAAATAGATAATCTAGTGATTATAACCACTATATTGATATTGCATTATACCAATATAAATGACTGTTGCAACATGACAGTCTAGGACGCAAATCAATTATAGGTCATAGTGATTATAATACTATAAATGACTGTTGTAAAATGATAGTCTAGTGTTACGAAAATTATAACCAATTTTGTAGTATTATAGTGATTATAATACTATAAACAACTGTTGTAAAATGATAGTCTAGTGATTATAACCACTATAGTGATATAGTGATTATAATACTATAAACAACAGTTGTAAATAGATAATCTAGTGATTATAACCACTATATTGATATAGTGACAATAAAACTATAAACAACTATTGTAAAATGATAATCTATTGATTATAACCACTATAGTGATATAGTGATTATAATACTACAAACGACTGTTGTGAAATGATAGTCTAGTGGTTATAACCACTATAGTAATATAGTGATTCTAATACTATAAACGACTGTTGTAACATGATAGTCTAGTGATTATAACCACTATAGTAATATAGTGATTATAATACTATAAACGACTGTTGCAAAATGAATATGTGCTGATTATAACCACTATAGTCTTATAGTGATGATAATACTATAAGCGACTGTTGCAACATGATAGTCAAGTGATTATAACCACTATAGCAATATAGTGATTATAATACTATAAATGACTGTTGTAAAATGATAGTCTAGTGATTATAACCACTATAGTATCATAGTGATTATAATACTATAAACGACTGTTGTAAAATGATTAATTAGTCTAGTCGGCGATTATAACCACTATGAGTGATATAGTGATTATAACACTATAAACAACTGTTGTAAAATGATGAGTCCGGTGATTATAACCACTTAAAAATATTGATATATAGTGATTATAATACTATAAACAACTGTTGCAAAATAATAGTCTAGTGAATATACACACTATAGTAATATAGTGATTATAATAGTATAAATGACTGTGGTAAAAAGATAGTCTAAAGTTTATAACTACTATAGTGATATAGTGATTATAATACTATCAATGACTGTTGTAAAAAGATAGTTGCGTGATTATAACCACAATAGTATATATGAGTGATTATAATACTACTAAATGACCATCGTTGTAAAATGATTTAGTCTAGTGAAATACTATAACCACTATAGTAATATAGTGATTATAATACTATAAATAACTGTTGTAACATGATCATCTAGTAATTATATCCACTATAGTGATATAGTGATTTATAATACTATAAATGACTGTTGTAAAATGAGTCTAGTGATTATAAATCACTATAGTGATATAGTTTTGATTATAATACTATAAATGCGACTGTTGTAAAATGATAGTCTTAGTTGATTATAACTTCACTATAGTACAGTATAGTGATTATAATACTATAAGCGACTGTTGTAAAATGATTATGTCTAGTGATTATAACCACTATAATATAGTGATTATAATACTATAAAGACTGTTGTAACAAATACGATAGTCTAGTGAATATAACCACTACTAGAGGATATGAAGTGATTATAATACTATAAACGACAGTTGCAAATGATAGTCTGAGTGATTATAACCTACTATAGTGATATAGTGATTATAATACTAATAAACAACTGTTGTAAAATCATAGTCTAGTGATTATAACCACTATAGTAATATAGTGATTATAATACTATAAATGACTGTTGTAAAATGAAAAGAGGACTATAACCACTACAGTAACAGTAGTGATTATAATACAACAAATGACTATTGTATTGATGATAGTTTTGTGATTATAACCACTATAGTAATATAGTGATTATAATACTATAAAATGACTGTTTCGTAAGGAAATGATAGTCTAGTGATTATAATTCACTATAGCGACATAGTGATTATAATACTGTATAAAATGACTGTTGTAACATGATAGTCTAGTGGATTATAACCACTATAGGTGCTATAGTGATTATAATACTATAAACAACTGCTCTGCAAAAATGATAGTCTAGTGATTATAACCACTATAGTAATATAGTGATTACACACATAAATCGTTGTAACATTATTGTCTAGTGATTATAACTACTGTAGTAACATGGTGATTATAATACTATAAATGACTGTTGTAAATGATAGTCTGAGTGATTATAACCACCTATAGTAATATAGTGATTATAATACTATAAACGACTGCTGTATGAAATGAGTAGTCTAGTGATTTATAACCACTACAGCAATATAGTGATTATAATACTATAAACGACTGTTGTAAAATGACAATCTAGTGATTATAACCATTATAATAATATAGTGATTATAATACTATAAACGACTGTTGCAAATTTATAGTCTGGTGATTATAACCACTATAGTAATATAGTGACCATAATACTATAAACGACTGTTCTAAAATGGTAATGTAGTGATTATAACCACTATAGTACATATGATTGTAATACTATAGATGACTGTTGTAAAATGATAGTATAGTAATTATAATCACTATAGTGATATAGTGATTATAATACTATAAACGACTGTTGCAAAATGATAGTCTTGAGATTATAACCACTATAGTGATATAGTAATTATAATAGTACAAACAACTGTTGTAAAAAGATAGTCAAGTGATTATAACCACTGTAGTGACACAGTGATTATAATACTATAAATGACTGTTGTAAAAAGATAGTCTAGAGATTATAACCACTAAAGTGATATAGTGATTATAATACTAAAAATGACTGTTGCAAAATGATAGCCTAGTGATTATAACCACTATAGTGATATTGTGATTATAATACTATAAATGACTGTTGTAACATGATAGTCTAGGGATTATAACCACTATAGTAATATAGTGGTTATAATACTATAAATGACTGTTGCAAAATGATAGTTCAGTGATTATAACCACTATAGTAATATAGTGATTATAATACTACAAATGACTGTTGCCAAATGATACCTAGTGATTATAACCACATATAGTGACATAGTGATTATAATACCCACAAACAACTGTTGGGTAACACGCGATGATAGTTCAGTGAGTTATAACCACTATAGTGATATAGTGATTATAATACTATAAATCGACTGTTGCAAAGAAAATGATAGTCTAGTGATTATAACCACTATAGTGAGCCCCATAGTGATTATAATCACTATAAATGGGCGACTGTTGTAAAATGATAGTCTAGTGATTATAATACACACTATAGTGAAATAGTGATTATAATATTATAAACAACTGTTGAAAATTATAGTCTCGTGATTATAAACCCTATAGTAATATAGTGATTATTATACTATAAATGACTGTTGCAAAATGATAGTCTGGTAATTATAACCACTATAGCAATATAGTGATTATAATACTATAAACAACTGTTGTAAAATGATAGTCTAGTGATTATAACCACTATAGTGATATAGTGATTATAATACAATAAACAACTATTGCAAAATAATAGTCTGGTGATTATAACCACTGTGGTAATATAATGATGATAATAAATAAATGACTGTTGTAAAATGATAATTCAGTGATTTTAAGCTACTATAGTAATATAGTGGATTATAATACTATAAACAACTGCTGTAAAATGATAGTCTAGTGATTATAACCATTATATAGTATATAGTGATTATAATAGCATAAACGACTGTTGTAAATGATAATATAGTGATTTTTAACTAATTATAGTAATATAGTGATTATAATACCATAAAATGACTGTTGTAAATGATAGTCAAGGATTATAACCATTATAGTGATATATAGTGATTATAATATGAATCTATGATATACATAA